>NC_069499.1:182276564-182316781 GCF_027579735.1 Bombina bombina | reverse complement strand
AGAACCTATGAAATAGACCCCGTAGAAGGAGATCATTGAATTCAAATAGGCAATACTCTCTTCACATCCCTCTGACATTCACTGCACGCTGAGAGGAAAACCGGGCTCCAGCCTGCTGCGGAGCGCATATCAACGAAGAATCTAGCACAAACTTACTTCACCACCTCCATGGGAGGCAAAGTTTGTAAAACTGATTTGTGGGTGTGGTGAGGGGTGTATTTATAGGCATTTTGAGGTTTGGGAAACTTTGCCCCTCCTGGTAGGAATGTATATCCCATACGTCACTAGCTCATGGACTCTTGCTAATTACATGAAAGAAATCAGAATGTTGGCGGTCATTTAAAAATTCATCTAATTTATGAGAAGTTTTAAAAGACCTTTTACGTTTATTAGAAGGTGGTATAACAGACAGGGCCTTCTGAATAGAATTAGAAACAAATTCTCTTACATTAACAGGAATATCCAGAACATTAGATGTTGAAGGAACAATAACATGTAATGGACTACTACTAATGGAAATATTATCGGCTTTTGAAAGTTTATCATGACAACTAACACAAACTACAGCCGGAGGAACAGTTACCACAAGTTTACAACAAATGCACTTAGCTTTGGTAGAACCGACATCAGGCAGCAGCTTTCCAGAAGTAGATTCTGATACAGGGTCAGATTGCGACATCTTGCAATATGTAATAGAAAAAACAACATATAAAGCAAAATTATCAAATTCCTTAAATGACAGTTTCAGGAATGGGAAAAAATGCAAACAGAATAGGCCTCTGGAAACCAGAAGCAAAAAGAAACAAAGACTTAAATAATGCCAAAAAAACTGGCGCCAAGTATGACGCCCACAATTGACAAATTTTTTGGCGCCAAAAACGTCTGCAACAAACACGAGCGTCATAGATGACGCAACTACGTGAAAACTCTCGGCGTCAACTACGACGCCAGAAAACAGAATTTATGCTTACCTGATAAATTACTTTCTCCAACGGTGTGTCCGGTCCACGGCGTCATCCTTACTTGTGGGAATATCTCTTCCTCAACAGGAAATGGCAAAGAGTCCCAGCAAAGCTGGCCATATAGTCCCTCCTAGGCTCCGCCCACCCCAGTCATTCGACCGACGGACAGGAGGAAAAAATAGGAGAAACCATAGGGTGCCGTGGTGACTGTAGTTAGAGAAAATAATTCATCAAACCTGATTAAAAAACCAGGGCGGGCCATGGACCAGACACACCGTTGGAGAAAGTAATTTATCAGGTAAGCATAAATTCTGTTTTCTCCAACATTGGTGTGTCCGGTCCACGGCGTCATCCTTACTTGTGGGAACCAATACCAAAGCTTTAGGACACGGATGAAGGGAGGGAGCAAATCAGGTTACCTAAACAGAAGGCACCACGGCTTGCAAAACCTTTCTCCCAAAAATAGCCTCCGAAGCAAAAGTATCAAATTTGTAAAATTTGGCAAAAGTGTGCAGTGAAGACCAAGTCGCTGCCTAACATATATGATCAACAGAAGCCTCGTTCTTGAAGGCCCATGTGGAAGCCACAGCCCTAGTAGAGTGAGCTGTGATTCTTTCAGGAGGCTGCTGTCCAGCAGTCTCGTAAGCCAATCGGATGATGCTTTTAAGCCAAAAGGAAAGAGAGGTAGAAGTTGCTTTTTGACCTCTCCTTTTACCAGAATAGACGACAAACAGAGAAGATGTTTGTCTGAACTCTTTTGTAGCTTCTAAATAGAATTTTAGAGCACGGACTACATCTAAATTGTGTAGCAAACGTTCCTTCTTTGAAACTGGATTCGGACACAAAGAAGGTACAACTATCTCCTGGTTAATATTTTTGTTGGAAACAACCTTTGGAAGAAAACCAGGCTTAGTACGCAAAACAACCTTATCTGAATGGAACACCAGATAGGGCGGAGTACAGTGCAGAGCAGATAACTCAGAAACTCTTCTAGCAGAAGAAATAGCAACCAAAAACAAAACTTTCCAAGATAACAACTTAATATCTATGGAATGTAAAGGTTCAAACGGAACCCCTTGAAGAACTGAAAGAACTAGATTTAAACTCCAGGGAGGAGTCAAAGGTCTGTAAACAGGCTTGATCCTAACCAGAGCCTGAACAAATGCTTGAACATCTGGCACAGCTGCCAGTCGTTTGTGTAGTAAGACAGATAAAGCAGAAATCTGTCCCTTTAGAGAACTCGCTGAAAATCCTTTATCCAAACCTTCTTGTAGAAAGGAAAGGATCTTAGGAATTTTGATCTTATTCCATAGGAATCCCTTGGATTCACACCAGCAGATATATCTTTTCCATATTTTATGGTAAATTTTTCTAGTTACCGGTTTTCTGGCTTGAACCAGAGTATCTATCACAGAATCTGAAAACCCACGCTTTGATAGAATCAAGCGTTCAATTTCCAAGCCGTCAGCTGGAGGGAGACCAGATTTGGATGTTCGAATGGACCCTGTACAAGAAGATCCTGTCTCAAAGGTAGCTTCCATGGTGGAACCGATGACATATTCACCAGGTCTGCATACCAAGTCCTGCGTGGCCACGCAGGAGCTATCAAGATCACTGAGGCCCTCTCCTGCTTGATCCTGGCTACCAGCCTGGGAATGAGAGGAGACGGTGGAAACACATAAGCTAGGTTGAAGGTCCAAGGTGCTACTAGTGCATCCACTAGAGTCGCCTTGGGATCCCTGGATCTGGACCCGTAGCAAGGAACCTTGAAGTTCTGACGAGACGCCATCAGATCCATGTCTGGAATGCCCCATAATTGAGTTAATTGGGCAAAGATCTCCGGGTGAAGTTCCCACTCCCCCGGATGGAATGTCTGACGACTCAGATAATCCGCCTCCCAATTTTCCACTCCTGGGATGTGGATCGCAGATAGGTGGCAGGAGTGATCCTTTGCCCATTCTATTATTTTGGTCACTTCTCTCATCGCCAGGGAACTCCTTGTTCCCCCCTGATGATTGATATAAGCAACAGTCGTCATGTTGTCTGATTGGAATCTTATGAATCTGGCCTTTGCTAGTTGAGGCCAAGCCCTGAGAGCATTGAATATCGCTCTTAGTTCCAGAATGTTTATCGGGAGGAGAGACTCTTCCCGAGACCAAAGTCCCTGAGCTTTCAGGGATTCCCAGACCGCGCCCCAGCCCACTAGACTGGCGTCGGTCGTGACGATGACCCACTCTGGTCTACGGAAGCTCATTCCCTGGGACAGGTGGTCCAGGGTTAGCCACCAACGGAGTGAGTCTCTTGTCTTCTGATCTACTTGAATCACTGGAGACAAGTCTGTATAGTCCCCATTCCACTGTTTCAGCATGCACAGTTGTAATGGTCTTAGATGAATTTGCGCAAAAGGAACTATGTCTATTGCTGCAACCATCAACCCTACTACTTCCATGCACTGAGCTACGGAAGGACGAGGAATAGAATGAAGAACTTGACAAGCGTTTAGAAGTTTTGACTTTCTAACTTCTGTCAGGAAAATCCTCATTTCTAAAGAATCTATTATTGTTCCCAAGAAGGGAACTCTTGTCGACGAAACAGGGAACTTTTTTCTATGTTCACTTTCCATCCGTGAGATCTGAGAAAGGCCAGAACGATGTCTGTGTGAGCCTTTGCCTTTGAAAGAGACGACGCTTGTATTAGAATGTCGTCCAAGTACGGTACTACTGCAATGCCCCTTGGTCTTAGAACCGCTAGAAGGGACCCAAGTACCTTTGTGAAAATCCTTGGAGCAGTGGCTAACCCGAATGGGAGGGCCACAAACTGGTAATATTTGTCCAGAAAGGCGAACCTTAGGAACTGATGATGTTCTTTGTGGATAGGAATATGAAGATACGCATCCTTTAGATCCACGGTAGTCATAAATTGACCTTCCTGGATTGTAGGTAGAATCGTTCGAATGGTTTCCATTTTGAACGATGGTACTCTGAGAAATTTGTTTAGGATCTTTAAATCTCTTTCTTGGGAACTACAAACAGATTTGAGTAAAATCCCATTCCTTGTTCCGCCGATGGAACTGGGTGTATCACTCCCATTTTTAACAGGTCTTCTACACAATGTAAGAATGCCTGTCTCTTTATTTGGTTTGAGGATAAGTGAGACATGTGGAACCTTCCCCTTGGGGGTAGTTCCTTGAATTCCAGAAGATAACCCTGAGAGACTATTTCTTTTTTTTTTTTTTTTTTTAAATTTTTATTTATAGTAAAGAAAATATATTACAATAATCAATTATAAAAAGTGCATCACAATGAATAAGTTATTCCATATAAAATTTAAACAGTAACAATTAGTGTCAGGTAAGGGTCAAAAAATCCCCCTTACATTAGTGAATGATATAATAAAGGAAATACAGAAATTGTACAATCAACCAGGATTTGTCATATGTGCGTCAAATATTAAAAAACATGTTAAATTTGTGACATATTTGTGATCTTTTTTCATCTTTACTTATTTTAACAGTCAGTGACTTTCTCCCGAACACACATACACCACACAAATAAACAAAACACGAAAAAAAAAAAAAAAAAAAAAAAAGAGATAATAATAATATCCGACTCTCTCATCTCCCCGCCCCACCCGGTCACCTCACCCAGCATCTGTTGCCCATTCTCCAGGGAAGTGGCCAGCTAGGATGTTTACCATAACATACTCTGTATCTCTAAGGGGTTTAATCAGTTTTTTCTGAAGTGCAAGGGGAAGAGATCTCACAAATGTTTCCCATTTTTTAAAGAATGTAGGCAGGAATTTATCTTGTGGATAAGGAATGTTAAATTGCTCAGTTATGAAATGATTGATCATAGCATTTTTAAATTGTGGCATTGTGGGTGCGGAAGAAGCTTTCCACCGCTTAAAAATAAGATTACGAGCCGTTAGGATTATAGTATTTATCAGGTTGTAATTCTTGGTTATTCCCTGAAATTTCACCAAAAAGAACACATCTATTGGAGATAGTTTATGATCCAGTCTTAGAGTTACCGTCATCCAATAGGATATTTTCTTCCAATATTGGTAAGTTTTAGGGCAACTCCACAGACAATGGAATAGATCTGCACTTAATGAGGAACATCTCGAGCAAAGAACTCTAGATTTATACCATTTGGAGAGAGCAGCAGGAGTGAGATATCTTTTAAGGCCAATTTTTATCTGTGACTCTCTCCATGCAGTCGGTACCCAACTTTGTTGGATTATTTGGAAACTCCCAGTAATAGACTGCTCGTCTATATCTGGGAAGTATGCCTCCCACATTGCCACCATCTCAGTCGTCTGCGTCTTTGACGCCTTCTGGTTTATGAGAAGATATAGTGGGGAAATTGTGTATATTCCTGCCGCATACAGAGAGATCTTGGCCTGTAACTCACCCCAGGACCAGTTTTTCCCAAATTTTGAGCGTAGCTCTTGAAGATAGTGTCTAGCTTGGAGATAAGCGTAGAATTCGCGTGGGTGTAGGTCATATTGTATTGCAATATCTTCGAACAGTCGCGGATACCCGTCTGCGCCCTGTAGTTGTAACATATTTTGAAGACCCTTTAACGCCCATACTTTGAATATCTGATTGTTTAGGCCAGGCCCGAACTCGGGGTTACCACATATAGTTAAATATTGTGATATGTAGGGGGAGCAATCGTTTTCCATGCAGAGCCTCTGCCAGGCCACAATAACGTTCTTAAAGGTGGTCATATAAAATATATTAGCGGGCAGAGAGGTGAGAGGACAGTGTAAAAGTGCCTTCAAGCTGAACGGGGCCACCATTTGATTTTCCCAGATAACCGAGGAGATTTGGTCTTTCTCAGTTAACCAGTCCAAAGCAAATCTGGCTATAATGACCAGATTATATGTTTGAATATTGGGGAGAGCAAGGCCAGCTGAAAGCTTAGAATTCATAAGCCTACGAGGCGCGATGCGAGATCTCTTTCCATTCCATAAAAATTGGGAACATGCCCTATTATACATGTTAATATCTTTTTTATGTAAAAAGCACGGGATGTTCTGCATAATATAAAAAAGTTTTGGAAAGATGACTGATTTAATTAAAGTCACGCGAGCCGTTAATGATATGGACAACGAAGTCCATTCCTCTAGTTTCCTTCTACAGTAGTCCAGGATGGGCCTATAGTTTGTCTTGTACCACTCTTCTGGGTTTCTAGATAGACAAAGGCCAAGATAAGTAATCTGGGAGACCTCGAGGAAGGGGTGATTACAAAAATAAGGGGGCTTTCTATATAACCACATTAATTCTGATTTTGAGGTGTTTATCTTAAAACCAGAGATCTCCCCAAATTCTTGGATAATCGCCTGAAAACTGGGTAAAGTGACCTTAAGATTGGAAAGGAATATTAGAAGGTCATCCGCATATAGAAGCAACACTAGCTTTTCATCTGCTAGGAGGATCCCGTCCAGTTCTTGTCTTAATTGGATGGCAAGGGGTTCTACACTCAGATTAAATAAAAAAGGGGAAAGAGGACATCCTTGTCTAGTTCCTCTGGATAACTCGAAGCGTTGGGTAGATGTATTGTTTATGATGACCGCCGAGAAAGGGTTACTATAGATTAGTCGAATATAATTAATAAAATATTCAGGGAGTCCGAACCGATCTAACGCGGAGAACAGGTAGTCCCAGTCAACGCGATCGAATGCTTTCTCCGCGTCGATCGTTAAAATAGCCTTATCTTCCGCTTCACATGCCCGAAAGGACTTATATTTACTCCAAAAGGATTCGATCAAAATTAATAATTTTCTTGTATTTCTTACGGGGTTTCGGCCCGACATGAAACCGGATTGATTCTTATGGATCAAATCACCCATATATGGCTTCAATCGAGAGGCTATTATAGCTGGGAGCAGCTTATAGTCGGTGTTGAGGACCGAGATCGGTCTATAGGAACTAGGCAGTTCCGGGTCTTTACCCTTTTTTAGGATTAATGAGATATTCACGGTTGTATAAGAGGAAGAACAGTTGGTGTTCTCTGAAAAGTAAAAATTAAATAGCCTATTCAATATTGGTGTCACCTGTGTCTGTAGAATCCTATAGTACTCAATAGGAAGGGCATCGGGTCCAGCCGCTTTATTCGTTTTCGCATTCTTAATTGCTATTGTGATTTCCTCCTCGGAAATAGGAGCGTTAATCACTTCTCTGGCCTCAGAGGATAACCTTGGGAGCTTAATCTTTTCCCAGAATGCCAAATTCTTATCGTGGTTAATGGAGTCTCTTTTGTATAGATCTTGGAAAAAGTCAAAGAATACTTTTTCAATGTCAGTATGTTTGGTATATCTCATGTCTCCCTGTTTAATAGCAGATATTGGGTGTCTGTGAGCAGATTTGGTGATTCTGGCCAGGAATTTCGCTGATCTACCTATAAAGCCTCCGTACATTGCTCTCATTCTCATTTCTTCCTGAACGCTACTTTGTTTAATATGTGTATCACGGAGAGATTTTGCGGTCATATATGCATCCCAACTAACTTTAGTGTGGTTTATAATATAAGCCCTATATGCATTCTTAACCCGATTAGCAAGTTGTCTAGTTGCTAGGCTCCACTTTTTTTTTAAGTGTAGGGAGTATGATTTAATTTCCCCTCGTAAAATGGCCTTAGAAGCCTCCCAGAACACTTCGATCTTATCTATATAGCTGTAATTATTATTATAGTATTCATCCCATTTTAAGCGCAATTGGTTCTGGAACTTGATATTATTACTCAGGTACTTAGGAAAATATATATGATTCTTACCTCGATTTTCACAGGTCGTATCACACCTCAACCCGATCACCGCGTGATCGGAAATGACAATATCCTCAATTCTGGACACCCAATTCCAGTTAAGCAGGGATTCAGAGATTAAAAAATAATCAATCCTTGAAAAGGACTGTTGGACTTGAGATACACAGGTATAGTCTCGGGCATCCGGGTTCTGAACCCGCCATATGTCAACCAGGCCCAGATGGGTACAAAATTTATGTAAGGTCCGGGATTTCCGATCCCTATTTTTTAAAGCCTTTTTGTTTGAGCTATCTAGCAGAGGGTCTGCCATTAAATTTAGGTCTCCCCCGATAATTAGATTGGACCCAATATAGTTATGTAGTTTAACTGAGAGTACAGACCAAAATTTGCGATCCATTTGATTGGGACCGTATATATTGCACAATATATATTTTGTATGTTTGATTTCTAGTTCCACGATTAAGAATCTGCCCTCAGGATCAGCAACGGTGTTAATCACCTGATATTCCAACTTCCGATTCACTAAAATGGCCACCCCCCTCTTCCTGGATGTAAAAGGGGCCGCCCAAACTTCACCCACCCATTTGGATTTTAATTTAGGGATTTCAATAGCATTGAGATGAAGCTCCTGTAGGAAAACTATATCAGGGTTAAATTTGCCCAGGTGTTTTATTATAGTTTTCCTTTTAATTGGGGAGTTAATGCCGCCAATATTCCAAGATAGTAGGTTGAGTTTACTCATCAGGGAAACTATTTGTCTCTAAATCCATAGATATATACCCAAATAGACTCATTATATATACAAACTTGGCAGTCAGGGGGGAGAGCCTGACATAGAGGGCGGCAGACCCTTAGGTGTGGAGAGAGGAAAGGGACCAGAGAGACGGCGAGAGAGAGGGAGACAGAAAAAAAAAAAAAAAAAAAAAAAAAAAAAGCGAACACACATCCCATTTATACCAATTATACCATTTCTGTCTTAAGTTCCAATACCTTTCAGAAAATATAAAACAACCAAACAGACTCTTATTTCTCATAACTAGCGCTTATGTAATACCAAGACAGCAATACACAAACTTTAGGATCCTGGAACCCTATCTAATATACATACTAGGGTATCCCGGATTCTCTACAGAAAGCTTCAGCTTCCATCACATTATTCAGTGTATATGTAGTGCCTTCTTTCAGTACCACTAATTTTGCAGGGTACAGGAGCTTAATATTATATTTTTCTCTCTGTAGTCTACCATAAAAGAACGACATATCCCTTCTCTTTGCCATAGTTTCAGAGGAAAAGTCCTGAAACATCAACAACTTATGTTGGCCTAAAGTGAAAGGGTTACATTTCCTATAATGTCGGAGATATAGCATTTTATCCTGAAAGTTCACAAATTTAAAGATCACAGGCCTAGGTCTCTGGGACTCACTATGCTCACGCCGCTGACCTATCCTGTGAACTCTTTCAATCTGGAAGGGGGTAGCAGGAGCTGGAATCTGCAGGGCCTGAGGTAGTGTAGATGAGACAAAGGTCATTAGATCCTGAAACTCAGGGGTTTCGGGAAGCCCAATCACTTTTAAATTATTACGCCTTGAGCGGTCCTCAAGGTCCTCGATCTTTGCTTGTAGAGATATAATAGTTTTACCATAAGCATCTATAGATGGATCCAATACATTGAACCTGTCTTCCAGGTCCGAGATTCTATTCTCAATTTCATCCATTCTGGATGAGAATTGCCTAACTTCTATAGTGAGATTAGAAATCTCATTTCTAATCTCCTGTTTGATCAAGTCAAATTGGGGCATCAAGATTTTAGCTACTTCGGCTGCAAATTCTGCCATGTTATTAGAAGGGGGGTGAAAAGGCCCCTTGTCTTGAGGGGAGACTATGCTAGAATCCAGATTCCTGCTACTCCCTTTTTTTTCTTTTGGTTTAGGAGGCATATTGGAAGGAGAGCCTCTTTGATGCAAATATCTGTCCATGGACTAGGCGTATTCCTTACTAGACTGCAATATGTCAAGGGGCAAAAGAAAGAAGAAAAAAAAAAAAAAAAAAAAAAAAAAAAAAAGGAGGGGAAGAGGGATAGACCCCCACACCAGCTCTGCAATAAGTGTAAGGCCTTACTAGCTACTTACTAGTCTCTAATCGTATGCTTCTATTAGATGTGGAAGTGTAGAATTTATAACCGTATTATACGTCTAACAGCACAGAGATGTATTCCCTGTGATATCTGTATATCAGCAATTTGTGCTTGTGTTGCTGTAACAGGATTGTCTCAAAATGTTATCTATCGTGCAAGTGAGCCTTTAATACTTAGTGTTAATTTAACTATTAATAAAGCGGATGAAAAAAAAAAAAAAAAAAAAGAGAGTGTGCTCCAAAGTAGTAAAGTGCTTATACTTCTATTCCAAGTAACTGTTTAAGTTAAATGTATCCCCTAAATCTTTAACTTAATCTAAAGTGAAACCCTTTCTCAGCAAAATTCCCTAGTTTTAAACTATATCTAAAGTGTAATCGCCTACATTCACATATGACCCAAAGAAAACTACAGAAGGGTTCATAAAGCAAAATATGTGACTAGAAAGGTTAATTCCGTTAAGACAGAACTTAGCAACGTTAAATGCAACACAACAAAGAAAAAAAAAAAAAAAAGGCGAACTGTTGATTTAAACTTAGCAAAAATGGACAAAATAAGATGGCAATATATACCAAGTTAGATATAACACATAAATGTCATCTTAATAAACTCTGCAGGTACATAATACAACATAAGAACTTAAATAAAAGCAACCCGTTGGGGTATAGCACATGCGGTTTATCAGTGATGGAGTCCTGAGATATATGTTATACCCAACAGCCTCAACAAGCAAACGTAAAGGGCCCTTCCAACATAGGGAGAAACTTATGTACGGGCAGGTTGCTAGGGAGCCAGAATGTAAGTCAGGGGCTACGACTGTCAGTAAAGAGGCAGCTGTTTATATATGTACTCCAAGAAAGTCTTATGCTCCTCATACAGTAATACGGCAATAGATTACCCACCAAGGCAAACAAAACAGCTATAGTGGTTTAGAGTGTCCTTCTGTAACCAGCGAAGAGCAGGCTGCTATATACAAATACAATACCTCACCACAGGGATCGTATGTCTCGGCAGCGACTCTGCACCCTTAACCTTTCCCAAGCTGCGGAAAAACTGTTTGAGGCAGAAATCTGCCGCTTTGATGGCCGGGAAGAGCGTCCCCTCCACGGTGTGGCAGTCTGCCAGCCGCCGGGGCCAATGCGTGCTACGATCCAATTAGATGTCCCAGGGACCTTTCAGCATATGGGCTTGTAGGGGGAGGCTTTAACTATACGGTATTCAGGTCCGGCGTGCACGGACCTATTTGCGGCTACTTGCGGCTTCTCCTGCTGGAAAGGATGGATCCATTTGTGTTATGCCCCACACCAGCGGCCCCGATTCTTTCCAAAGTACTCAGCCGTGTTTCCCTCTCATCCAGGGAGAGGGATACTGCCGCTTGCGATACTGGCTCATCCAGGTGAGCTAGGGAGCCGCGCCTCTTTCAGCGTGCTCGGCGTTGACCTCAAACCTCCCGGGAACAGAAGAAGTGCAACTTATTTGAATAACACACCCAACCAGGTAGGCGATGAGACGAAACTCTGTTCACTAGGCTCCGCAAAACAGCCGACTCGTCCATGGGGCAGCACTGACACCTCCTCTGCTGATCGCCCTTCTGACATAGGTAAGCCAGGTACCTCTTAGTCATTCGTGGGTGGGTGTCAGGTAAGTAGCCGTAATAATCTGGCAGCCCTCCATACACTGGGCTTTAGCAGGTAATAGGTCCCAGGAAACTTTAAGCGTTTTATCTCCGGGCTACTTGTTGCAACACCTGTGAGCTTGTGTAGAAACGGTGTGCACTAGCCAGCATGCACCCTTCGGCTAAAGTCCAGACTTCCCATGCAGGATCCAGATCCTAATGCCCAAGCCTATAAACGGCCAAGGGCAAAAATGCATATGTTGGTGGTGGATTAGGCCTCACCTTGAGGCGTGGGGCTTCCGAGACACCTGCAGCTACCTGCAGTTACCTGCAAGCCCCTCCTCCAACAGGAAGTCAGGTCTCAAAATTGAGAGAGACTATTTCTAGTGCCCAGGGATCCTGAACATCTCTTGCCCAAGCCTGAGCAAAGAGAGAGAGTCTGCCCCCTACTAGATCCGGTCCCGGATTGGGGGCTACTCCTTCGTGCTGTTTTGTTAGCAGCAGCAGGCTTCTTGGCCTGCTTACCCTTGTTCCAGCCTTGCATCGGTTTCCAGGCTGGTTTGGTTTGTGAAGCATTACCCTCTTGCTTAGAGGATGCTGAATTAGAGGCCGGTCTGTTCCTGAAATTACGAAAGGAACGAAAATTAGACTTATTCTTGGCTTTGAAAGGCCTATCTTGTGGGAGGGCGTGGCCCTTTCCCCCAGTGATGTCTGAGATAATCTCTTTCAATTCTGGCCCAAAGAGAGTTTTACCCTTGAAGGGAATATTAAGTAATTTTGTCTTGGATGATACATCCGCTGACCAAGACTTTAGCCAAAGCGCTCTGCGCGCCACAATTGCAAACCCTGAATTTTTTGCCGCTAATCTAGCTAATTGCAAAGCGGCATCTAAAATAAAAGAATTAGCCAGCTTAAGTGTGTGAACTCTGTCCATAACCTCCTCATATGGAGTCTCTCTACTGAGCGACTTTTCTAGTTCCTCGAACCAGAACCACGCTGCTGTAGTGACAGGAACAATGCACGAAATGGGTTGCAGAAGGTAACCTTGCTGTACAAAAATCTTTTTAAGCAAACCCTCCAATTTTTTATCCATAGGATCTTTGAAAGCACAATTATCCTCGATAGGAATAGTAGTGCGCTTGTTTAGAGTAGAAACTGCCCCCTCGACCTTAGGGACTGTCTGCCATAAGTCCTTTCTGGGGTCGACCATAGGAAATAATTTCTTAAATATAGGAGGGGGGACAAAAGGTATGCCGGGCTTCTCCCACTCCTTATTCACTATGTCCGCCACCCGCTTGGGTATAGGAAAAGCGTCGGGGTGCACCGGAACCTCTAGGAACTTGTCCATCTTGCATAATTTTTCTGGAATGACCAGGTTGTCACAATCATCCAGAGTAGATAACACCTCCTTAAGCAGTGCGCGGAGATGCTCTAATTTAAATTTAAATGTCACAACATCAGGTTCAGCCTGTTGAGAAATTTTTCCTGAATCTGAAATTTCCCCATCTGACAAAACCTCCCTCATGGCCCCTTCAGATTGGTGTGAGGGTATGACAGAGCAATTATCATCAGCGCCCTCCTGCTCTTCAGTGTTTAAAACAGAGCAATCGCGCTTTCTCTGATAAGCAGGCATTTTGGATAAAATATTTGCTATGGAGTTATCCATTACTGCCGTCAATTGCTGCATAGTTATAAGCATTGGCGCGCTAGAAGTACTAGGGGCCTCCTGCGTGGGCAAAACTGGCATAGACACAGAAGGAGATGATGTAGAACTATGTCTACTCCCTTCATCTGATGAAACATCTTGGGCAATTTTACTATCTGTGGCAGTACTGTCCTTACTTTGTTTGGACGCTATGGCACAATTATCACATAATTTTGAAGGGGGAGACAAATTGACTTTCATACATATAGAACATAGCTTATCTGAAGGTACAGACATGTTAAACAGGCTTAAACTTGTCAATAAAGCACAAAAAACGTTTTAAAACAAAACCGTTACTGTCTCTTTAAATTTTAAACAGAGCACACTTTATTACTGAATATGTGAAAAAGTATGAAGGAATTGTTCAAAATTTACCAAATTTTCACCACAGTGTCTTAAAGCAAAGTATTGCACACCAATTTTCAGAGCTTTAACCCTTAAAATAACGAAACCGAAGCCGGTTACAGATTTAACCCCTCTACAGTCCCAGCTACAGCCTTTGCTGTGACTCTACCAAACCCAGGGGGGAATACGATACCAAATAAAGCCTTCTAGGAACTTTTCCAACTACTTTCAGATCCTCACACATGCATCTGCATGTCTTGCTCTCAAAAGTAACTGCGCAGTAATGGCGCGAAAATGAGGCTCAGCCTACAACTGGGAAGGCCCTTCCTGACTGGAAAGGTGTCTAACACAGTGCCTGACGTTAAAAAACGTTCCCCAAGTTTATAAGTGTGAATAACAAGCATAAACATGAATAAAATGCCCAAATAAAGCAATCGATTTTGCCCATAAAAGTGTCTACCAGTTTTATAGCCCATATTAAGCCCTTTATTCTGTTTGAGACTAAGAAAATGGCTTACCGGTCCCCATGAGGGGAAATGACAGCCTTCCAGCATTACACAGTCTTGTTAGAAATATGGCTAGTCATACCTTAAGCAGAAAAGTCTGCTAACTGTTTCCCCCAACTGAAGTTACTTCATCTCAACAGTCCTATGTGGAAACAGCAAACGATTTTAGTTACCGTCTGCTAAAATCATCTTCCTCTCACAAACAGAACTCTTCATCTTTTTCTGTTTCAGAGTAAATAGTACATACCACCACTATTTTAAAATAATAAACTCTTGATAGTAGAATAAAAAACTACAACTAAACACCACATACTCTTAACCATCTCCGTGGAGATGTTGCCTGTGCAACGGCAAAGAGAATGACTGGGGTGGGCGGAGCCTAGGAGGGACTATATGGCCAGCTTTGCTGGGACTCTTTGCCATTTCCTGTTGGGGAAGAGATATTCCCACAAGTAAGGATGACGCCGTGGACCGGACACACCAATGTTGGAGAAATTACGTCATTAACGTCAATAAACGTAATTTTTGCACCAAAAAAGTATCGCGCCAAAAATGACGCAATAAATTCTAGCATTTTTTGCACCCGCGAGACTAACAGCCCGCAATTTAGAAAGGAAAGTAAATTTGAAAAATTTTCAGGTAAGGAAAATATTTATTCATATGCATTTCCCAAAAATGAAACTGATAGTCTGCAAGAAGGAAATATACTGATTAACCTGAATCATGGCAAATATAAGTATAAAACATATATTTACAACTTTACATATAAAGTGCCAAACCATAGATGAGAGTGTCATAAATAAAATAAGACATACTTACCAAAAGACACTCATCTACATATAGTAGATAGCCAAACCAGAACTGAAACGAGAATCAGCAGAGGTAATGGTATATAAGAGTATATTGTCAATCTGAAAAGGGAGGTAGGAGAAGAATCTCTACGACCGATAACAGAGAACCTATGAAATAGATCCCCGATAGGATAACCATAGCATTCAATAGGCAATACTCCCTTCACATCCCTCTGTCAGTCATTCACTGCACTCTGAGAGGAAAACCGGGCTTCAGCATGCTGCGAAGCGCATATCAACGTAGAAATCTAGCACAAACTTACTTCACCACCTCCATAGGAGGCAAAGTTTGTAAAACTGAATTGTGGGTGTGGTGGGGGGTGTATTTATAGGCATTTTGAGGTTTGGGAAACTTTGCCCCTCCTGGTAGGAATGTATATCCCATACGTCACTAGCTCATGGACTCTTGCCAATTACATGAAAGAAATGTTTATTTTCCCCAAATATGAAACTGACAGTCTGCAGAAGGAAATACATGAACCTGACTCATGGCAAATATAAGTACAATACATATATTTAGAACTTTATATAAATGCATAAAGGGCCAAACCATAGCTAGGGTGCCTTAAGTAATAAAAAACATACTTACCAAAAGACACCCATCCACATATAGCAGATAGCCAAACCAGTACTGAAACAGTTATCAGTAGAGGTAATGGTAAATTGAGTGTATATCGTCGATCTGAAAAGGGAGGTAGGAGATGAATCTCTACGACTGATAACAGAAAACCTATGAAATAGACCCCCGTTAGGGAAATCATTGTATTCAATAAGTGATACTCCCTTCACGTCCCTCTGACATTCGCTGTACTCTGAGAGGAATCGGGCTTCAACAATGCTGAGAAGCGCATATCAACGTAGATATCTTAGCACAAACTTACTTCACCACCTCCATAGGAGGCAACGTTTGTAAAACTGAATTGTGGGTGTGGTGAGGGGTGTATTTATAGGCATTTTGAGGTTTGGGAAACTTTGCCCCTCCTGGTAGGATTCTATATCCCATACGTCACTAGCTCATGGACTCTTGCCAATTACATGAAAGAAAAACAAACCAAATAAAATTGGGAAACTTAGAACTATTATTAAGGACTATTATAATAAATAAATGACATGATCTAATTTGTAAGGGGCTTATTTTAAAGAAGTAGAACTATCATAAAAGTAGAATAACTTTTATTTACACAAGACAAATCATTTGTTTAGTTTGGTATTAAACATGTTATAATTATATTTGCTTTTAAAGTCCGGTATAATCATACATTTAACATTTTTGTCACAGCAACACAAATATGTCATGCTGATAAAGTGCAGTACGTATATTCTGCAGTTACATAAGTGAGCCAGCAATCAAACTGTTAGGTATGTGGATTTATTTGTAATTCTGCATTTGTCAGTGAAACAAATGCCAAAAATAGCAGCAAGTTGCAGCATTTTGATAATTTCGGTGCCGTATGTATTATAAAAAAAGTGCAACACAAATATCCATGCAACAGTCTTGATTGCACTATCTGCATTTTCCCCCCACAGGTACACGTGGAATAAGTGCATACGCTTTGGCTTTTTTGATTTGGTGATTCTACACATGAGGCGCCCCTCTCTTTCTTCTGTTTCACATCATATAGGAGTGTATATATAATTTTTATATTTTTCCCTTTTTATATATATATACATTCTTAACGGTTCTTTTTATTTTTTCAACTTATTGGATTTTTTTTTTCCTTTTTGGATACCCTTCACACTCACACTGGACTGGCACACCAGGTATATACAATTATTTTGACATTATTTATCACCATCGGATGAACTTTTCCTATATTATCTCCATCTTTGGAGGTGTTCTATTTTAGACTTTTCTCAGCCAGAGATGTTAAGAGATTCTACTCTACTGTTCTCTTTCTGTATATAGTATGTTTGTTTGATACATGGATCCATGTAATGTTTTTATATACTTTTATTTGTATAAATAGACATATGTTATATATATTTTAGACTTTAGGTTATCCATTTTAGTATATATACACATCACACTTGATTCATATTACATCTACCTATTCTTGTAGATACCACCGCCTATTGGCGCTCCTTTGTATATACCTTATACTTGCTTAAATTTGAGGTGAACTAGGGCACCTAACCTTAGTAACTGTGTGGTAATTAGCATAGAGCGCTGAGTTTATAGATATAATTATCCATGCAAATTCAGATATTTGCTTGCTGCACTTTTACTTTAATACAAGGCTGTAATTAACCAAATGCTGTTGTCATTTTTAAAATTAAAATAAATTCACATACGTATAAACTATTACTAGCTATTATAAAACGTGTAATAAATTAATGCAAAATCAACACACAGATTTCCCTTTTTTTTTTTTTTACATCTTTAACATTGGTGAGAAACGTCTATTGGAAACCATTACACACTTAAAGGGATAGTCTAGCCAAAAATAAATTTTCATGATTCAGATACAGCATGCAATTTTAAGCAGCTTTCAAATGTACTAATATCACATTTTCTTTGTTCTCTGGGTATCTTTATTTTAAAAATCTGGAATTGTTTCAGCACCTGGGTAGCACTTGCTGATTGGTGTCTAAATGAAGCCACAAATTAGCAAGCGCTACCAAGGGTGCTGAACCAAAAATGGGCCAGCTCCTAAGCTTACTTTCCAGCTTTTTAAAATAAAGATACCAAGAGAACGAAGAAAAATTGATAATAGGATTAAATTAGAATGTTGCTTAAGATTGCATCCTCTATCTGAATCATGAGTTTAATTTTGACTAGACTATCCCTTTAATAATCCCAAATTTATTAATTTTTTTGGTTTTCTTTTGTTGCTTTTATTTTAAAAAGGGATATGAAACCCAATTTTTTCTTTCATGATTCAGATAGAGCATGCAGTTTTAAGCAACTTTCTAATTTACTCCTATTATCCGTTGTTTATTTGTTCTCTTGGTATCTTTATTTGAAAAGCAGGAATATAAAACTTAGGCGCCGGCCCATTTTGGCTCAAAGTAGTCACCAATCAGCAAGAGCTACCCAGGGTGCTGAATCAAAATAGGCTGGGTCCTAAGCTTGCATTCCTGATTTTTAAAATAAAGATACCAAAAAAACAAAGAAAATTTGATAATAGGAGTAAATTAGAAAGTTGCTTAAAATTGCCTGCTCTATCTGAATCATGAAAGAAAAAACTTGGGCTTCATATCCCTTTAAGGGCAAAAAAGAAAACGCTGTTAACACATTTCATTATTCATTACATATAACTTCTGCAAAGTCAGCTCCAGAGTCGCAATTCACTACTGGGGGGCTAGCTGAACACATCAGGTGAACCAATGGCAAGAGGCATATGTGTGAAGCCACAAATCAGCAGCTAGCTCACAGTAGTGCAGTGCTACCAAGGTATGATTTTCAACAACAAAAAAAGATTCCAAGACAAAGTAAAATAGATAATAAAACCAATTTGAAATGTCTCTTAAATTAGGGGGTTCCTCAAACCACGGGTCAGGACCATTACAGGGTCGCAACACCATGTTTACTGGGTTGTGGCTTGTATGTGTGTGTGGTGTGTGTATGTGTAATATGAGAGTGTTAGTGGTATATGTAATGAGATTGTGTGTGTGTGTGTTATATGCGCGTGTGTATGTGTAATATGAGAGTGTGTGTGTGTGTGTTATATGCGTGTGTGTATGTGTAATATGAGAGTGTGTGTGTGTGTGTGTTATATGCGTGTGTGTATGTGTAATAGGAGAGTGTTAGTGGTATATGTAATGAGATTGTGTGTGTGTGTTATATGCGTGTGTGTATGTGTAATAGGAGAGTGTTTGTGGTATATGTAATTGAAATTGTGTGTGTGTGTTATATGCGTGTGTGTATGTGTAATAGGAGAGTGTTAGTGGTATATGTAATGAGATTGTGTGTGTGTGTGTTATATGCATGTGTGTATGTGTAATATGAGAGTGTGTGTGTGTGTGTGTTATATGCGTGTGTGTATGTGTAATAGGAGAGTGTTTGTGGTATATGTAATTGAAATTGTGTGTGTGTGTGTTATATGCGTGTGTGTAATTACATTTTGCTACACTTTCAGGTTTGACTACAATCAGGTATAAAGAATGCACACATTTTACTCACTTTACCAAAAATGTCAGCCACCTTGTATATTGCTTCAAACATTTTCAGACATAGGGTCTCAAAAGGGATGTAGTATCATTGCACTGGGTCTTGGGAAGAAAAGTTTGAAGAACCCGGTCTTAAAATATGTAATTTTTTTTTATTGTAAAGGAATGATATTGGCCATTTTTATAACACTAGTTTCCAGGCTACTGTTCTGTACATGTAATATAACAGTAGATGACTAGATTTAGGTAAAAACAAAAGTCATAGCTTTCTACATTCATTAGCTATAAAATGTTCCTGTTTATAAACTGATTCACTAAGATCTGGACTTCTATATCAAATCTGCCACAAGAGATATGATATTTCTTATATATTTTTCTTTGTATTCATTTTGAATCTAGAGGAGGCGTTTCCAGGTTTACAATGGTAATAAATATATACTAAAAAACATAATAAATACCCAATATGACCCCTTCCTACATTACACACAAATGTAAAGTATGGATCTGTATACAATACATATTGTTGGTTGACTGAAAATAACATGTTAACTTACAATGGATGCACAATTCAAGACCATTAAAGGGACAGTCTACTTGAAAATGTTTTTTGTTAAAAAGATAGATAATCCCTTCATTACCCATTCCCCAGTTTTTTTTAATAACCAATACGGTTATATATATACTTTTTACTTGGTAACTATGGTTATCTGTATCTAAGCCTCTGGAGACTGCCCCTTATCTTAGTGCTTTTTAAAAACTTGAATTTCAGCCAACTAGTGCTGGTTCATGCATAACTCAATGGAAGTGAGCACGGTCTTTCTATGGCACACATGAACTAGCACTATCTGGCTGTGAAAAGCTAATAAAATGCACAGGGATAAGAGGTGGCCTGCAGGGGCTTAGAAAAGGCAGAGGTTAGAAAGTATATTAATATAACAAAAGTTGATTGTGCGAAGTTGGGTAATGGGTAGTAACAGCATGATCTATCTTTGACCCCTTCCTGCCCATACTTATTTGCCTTCATCGGAACAAAGTTTTGATGTAAACAAATAAGTAAAAAACTGAAATCGCACAATCGTTCATGATTTCAATGACTGGATTGGGTCAAGGGGGAGTGCCTATGATGCTAGACACACCCTCCCATCTGTGATCTCATTTAGGAAGAGCCTTTGGCTTTAGTACAGCCAAATGGCTATGACGTTCTATGCTGCCCTAAGGGCTTTAAAGCCCAGTGCATTTAGGACGGTATATAAGGTCGTTAAGGGGTTAAACAATAAAAACAAATAGACTACCTTAACAGAACACAAAAATCACCCTAGGACTGATCTTGCACTATAAATCAGTAACATTCTATATCATTTTAATAAAATAATATTAACACTTTGGCGATTTTAGAAGTTTCCTGAAACCCACAGTCATTTTAAAGAGATCTGAATGGTAGAAACAACTTGGCTAAGCTAATGATGTTAGTTTAATCTGTTAGAAAGATGATTTGCACTGTTTCATACTGCTGAGCAAGTCTGTTAGGAAGGCACCATTTGAATTCTGGCAGGAGGTGTTTCCCATTCAGCCCAAACACGGGGTAGTCTCTTAGGTGGGAACAGCAGACAGTTCCTGCTTCTGTGACAAACTGGCTGAATCCTCTCCCTCCATGACAAAACTGATGTTAACAAAGGAGCTGGGCACTTCAGGTTGCTGCGTTTCTGCATTGGTTTCATTCTGCTGTTGGCTTAATTGCTCCTGGTACTGTTTCTCTGCTTGTCTGGACATCTCATTCTCTTCCTCCTCTTCATCCACCTAAAAGAGTAAAACTCATTACCACAGATTCAGTAATAATCATATGCTTGAACTAAAATCGGTCTCTCTCTTGCACCATTTTAAAATAGACTGGCTTTACTTTAAAGAGCTTAGGACAATTTTCCCTTAACCCCTTCACCCAATATGGCATATATACACATTGTGCAGTACGAAGCCAATCGTACCACATGTATATATACGTCGCAGCTGCAGGAAGCTCCAACAGCTCTTTGTGGGGGGATCAGGGAGGTTGGAGGGTTGAGGATGATCCCTACACTGCAGAAAAAATAAATAAAAATTATATATATAAAAAACTAAACTGCAGACTGTCAGCCAGTACCTAAAATGGTAAGGATAAGTGTGAGTGGGTGTTAGAGGGGAAGAGAGCTGTTTGGGAGGGAGCAGGGGGTGGGAGGTGTCAGATGGGAGGATAATTTCTACACTACATTTAAAATGAACCTTACAAGCTACCTGATACCCCCTGCACTGTCAGGAATAATAGAAATGTGGTGTGCAGTTGCAATTAGAGCTTCTATTTTTTTTGCTGCCCGGACAGACCCCACAATTAAAAGATTTTTATGCACGCAGCTCTAAATAAATTACAGGTTAACCCTATAATTGTTGAGCCCATCCACCCCTGTGCTGAGCTGTTTTGCAGTTTTTAGATGTTCTTCAAAAACAGAATTTATGTTTACCTGATAAATTACTTTCTCCAACGGTGTGTCCGGTCCACGGCGTCATCCTTACTTGTGGGATATTCTCTTCCCCAACAGGAAATGGCAAAGAGCCCAGCAAAGCTGGTCACATGATCCCTCCTAGGCTCCGCCTACCCCAGTCATTCGACCGACGTAAAGGAGGAATATTTGCATAGGAGAAACCATATGATACCGTGGTGACTGTAGTTAAAGAAAATAAATTATCAGACCTGATTAAAAAACCAGGGCGGGCCGTGGACCGGACACACCGTTGGAGAAAGTAATTTATCAGGTAAACATAAATTCTGTTTTCTCCAACATAGGTGTGTCCGGTCCACGGCGTCATCCTTACTTGTGGGAACCAATACCAAAGCTTTAGGACACGGATGAAGGGAGGGAGCAAATCAGGTCACCTAAATGGAAGGCCTCAGAAGAAGCAAAAGTATCAAACTTGTAAAATTTGGTAAAAGTGTGCAGTGAAGACCAAGTCGCTGCCCTACATATCTGATCAACAGAAGCCTCGTTCTTGAAGGCCCATGTGGAAGCCACAGCCCTAGTGGAATGAGCTGTGATTCTTTCAGGAGGCTGCCATCCGGCAGTCTCATAAGCCAATCTGATGATGCTTTTAATCCAAAAAGAGAGAGAGGTAGAAGTTGCTTTTTGACCTCTCCTTTTACCAGAATAAACAACAAACAAGGAAGATGTTTGTCTAAAATCCTTTGTAGCATCTAAATAGAATTTTAGAGCGCGAACAACATCCAAATTGTGCAACAAACGTTCCTTCTTTGAAACTGGATTCGGACACAAAGAAGGCACGACTATCTCCTGGTTAATGTTTTTGTTAGAAACAACTTTCGGAAGAAAACCAGGTTTAGTACGTAAAACCACCTTATCTGCATGGAAAACCAGATAAGGAGGAGAACACTGCAGAGCAGATAATTCTGAAACTCTTCTAGCAGAAGAAATTGCAACCAAAAACAAAACTTTCCAAGATAATAACTTAATATCAACGGAATGCAAGGGTTCAAACGGAACCCCCTGAAGAACTGAAAGAACTAAGTTGAGACTCCAAGGAGGAG
Organism: Bombina bombina; assembly: GCF_027579735.1. Taxonomy (NCBI): domain Eukaryota; kingdom Metazoa; phylum Chordata; class Amphibia; order Anura; family Bombinatoridae; genus Bombina; species Bombina bombina. The sequence goes on along the minus strand of NC_069499.1, from coordinate 182,294,214 downwards.
TCAAAGGTTTGTAAACAGGCTTGATTCTAACCAGAGCCTGAACAAAGGCTTGAACATCTGGCACAGCTGCCAGCTTTTTGTGAAGTAACACAGACAAGGCAGAAATCTGTCCCTTCAAGGAACTTGCCGATAATCCTTTCTCCAATCCTTCTTGAAGAAAGGATAGAATCTTAGGAATCTTTACCTTGTTCCAAGGGAATCCTTTAGATTCACACCAACAGATATATTTTTTCCATATTTTGTGGTAAATTTTTCTAGTTACAGGCTTTCTGGCCTGAACAAGAGTATCAATAACAGAATCTGAGAACCCTCGTTTTGATAAGATCAAGCGTTCAATCTCCAAGCAGTCAGCTGGAGTGAGACCAGATTCGGATGTTCGAACGGACCTTGAACAAGAAGGTCTCGTCTCAAAGGTAGCTTCCATGGTGGAGCCGATGACATATTCACCAGATCTGCATACCAAGTCCTGCGTGGCCACGCAGGAGCTATCAAGATCACCGACGCCCTCTCCTGATTGATCCTGGCTACCAGCCTGGGGATGAGAGGAAACGGCGGGAATACATAAGCTAGTTTGAAGGTCCAAGGTGCTACTAGTGCATCTACTAGAGTCGCCTTGGGATCCCTGGATCTGGACCCGTAGCAAGGAACCTTGAAGTTCTGACGAGAGGCCATCAGATCCATGTCTGGAATGCCCCACAATTGAGTAATTTGGGCAAAGATTTCCGGATGGAGTTCCCACTCCCCCGGATGTAATGTCTGACGACTCAGAAAATCCGCTTCCCAATTTTCCACTCCTGGAATGTGGATTGCAGACAGGTGGCAGGAGTGAGTCTCCGCCCATTGAATGATTTTGGTCACTTCTTCCATCGCCAGGGAACTCCTTGTTCCCCCCTGATGGTTGATGTACGCAACAGTCGTCATGTTGTCTGATTGAAACCGTATGAACTTGGCCTTTGCTAGCTGAGGCCAAGCCTTGAGAGCATTGAATATCGCTCTCAGTTCCAGAATATTTATCGGTAGAAGAGATTCTTCCCGAGACCAAAGACCCTGAGCTTTCAGGGGTCCCCAGACCGCGCCCCAGCCCATCAGACTGGCGTCGGTCGTGACAATGACCCACTCTGGTCTGCGGAAGGTCATCCCTTGTGACAGGTTGTCCAGGGACAGCCACCAACGGAGTGAGTCTCTGGTCCTCTGATTTACTTGAATCGTCGGAGACAAGTCTCTAAAACAGTGCCTGCCGATATTATTTTACAAAAATACCCATATTAAATGATTCCTCAAGGCTAAATATGTTATATATGAATCGATTTAGCCCAGAAAATGTCTACAGTCTTAACAAGCCCTTGTGAAGCCCTTATTTACTCTGTAATAAAAATGGCTTACCGGATCCCATAGGGAAAATGACAGCTTCCAGCATTACATCGTCTTGTTAGAATGTGTCATACCTCAAGCAGCAAAAGTCTGCTCACTGTTCCCCCAACTGAAGTTAATTCCTCTCAACAGTCCTGTGTGGAACAGCCATCGATTTTAGTAACGGTTGCTAAAATCATTTTCCTCTTACAAACAGAAATCTTCATCTCTTTTCTGTTTCAGAGTAAATAGTACATACCAGCACTATTTTAAAATAACAAACTCTTGATTGAATAATAAAAACTACAGTTAAACACTAAAAAACTCTAAGCCATCTCCGTGGAGATGTTGCCTGTACAACGGCAAAGAGAATGACTGGGGTAGGCGGAGCCTAGGAGGGATCATGTGACCAGCTTTGCTGGGCTCTTTGCCATTTCCTGTTGGGGAAGAGAATATCCCACAAGTAAGGATGACGCCGTGGACCGGACACACCTATGTTGGAGAAATTAAGACCTACAGTAGAACATTTGTTCAGTGGGAAACCCACTCATATTACATCTTTTTTCAGGAGACCCATCAGATTTAAACCATACCATTAATTTATTTTATGTGTATATTATGACATGTAAGAAACCTGCAACAAAAGAGTGTGAAAAAGCATTTTTTTCCCCCAAACACTCATAAATGATTTGAGAAGCATACATACAATGTAAAATAAATACCACTGATATCCAAACAGATTTACAAAGCAGAGACTGAGTAAATACATTCTGCCTACATCATGAATTGTCAAAGTGCAGGAAGGCGATACACAGGAATGAAGCAGATAATTTGTACCTGCAATTGTAATTTGCAGCGATTTCACTCTGCTTCTTTGGTTAAGTCATATGCAGTAGAATATCACAAAAAGGATTTATTAGGGAGCACTCTATTTAGAATGGAATAATATAGTAGGGTTGCACCGATACCACTTTTTTAAGACCGAGTACAAGTACCGATACTTTTTTTCAAATACTCACGATACCAATTACCAATACTTTTTTTTATGTCATGACAGTTTACTAAGCACAATACAGACTAATGATTTAAGATTGCTTCTTTATAATTATGAACTGTAACTCAAAAGACATTTTGAAATAATAAAACAGTTTTATGTGCTTGTTGTCACAAAGTTCACAGAACATGTTTATAAATAAAAATATTACAATAGCATATATTAATAATAACAATAAATAACAGCTGCAACAGCTGGGGCTGGGAAGCTACAATTTAAAGGGGTGATTACTGGATGCAATTGGGTTGTAGGGTGCCTATAAAACTCATCAAACTGACATTTGTACTTAATAAAAAGTTATATAATTTAATTCTGAAAATAATATTGGGGAAGGAGTATGGGGCATTTGCATTCTACTGACTCAACAGAAAATAGGGCTGGTCTTCATATTTTTCCAGGGCTGCTTTTTATTCCAAGTCCAGCCCTGGCTAAGGATGTTCCTTAGAGTACAGTATGTTTTGAGCACAATTGTTTAGGATGAGAACTAGCAGTATAACAGGCAATCTATCAGTTAGAATAAAGTTTCAAAAGTTAGCGGCAAGTTCTTATTAACCCCTTAATGACCACAGCACTTTTCCATTTTCTGTCCGTTTGGGACCAAGGCTATTTTTACATTTTTGCGGTGTTTGTGTTTAGCTGTAATTTTCCTCTTACTCATTTACTGTACCCACACATATTATATACCGTTTTTCTCGCCATTAAATGGACTTTCTAAAGATACCATTATTTTCATCATATCTTATAATTTACTATAAAAAAAATTATAAAATATGAGGAAAAAATTGAAAAAAACACACTTTTTCTAACTTTGACCCCCAAAATCTGTTACACATCTACAACCACCAAAAAACACCCGTGCTAAATAGTTTCTAAATTTTGTCCTGAGTTTAGAAATACCCAATGTTTACATCTTCTTTGCTTTTTTTGTAAGTTATAGGGCCATAAATACAAGTAGCACTTTGCTATTTCCAAACCATTATTTTTCAAAATTAGCGCTAGTTACATTAGAACACTAATATCTTTCAGGAATCTCTGAATATCCATTGACATGTATATAATTTTTTTTAGTAGACATCCCAAAGTATTGATCTAGGCCCATTTTGGTATATTTCATGCCACCATTTCACCGCCAAATGCGATTAAATACAAAAAATCGTTCACTTTTTTACAAATTTTTTCACAAACTTTTGGTTTCTCACTGAAATTATTTACAAACAGCTTGTGCAATTATGGCTTAAATGGTTGTAAATTCTTCTCTGGGATCCCCTTTGTTCAGAAATAGCAGACATATATGGCTTTGGCGTTGCTTTTTAGTAATTAGAAGGCTGCTAAATGCCACTGCGCACTACACGTGTATTATGCCCAGCAGTGAAGGGGTTAATTATGGAGCATGTAGGGAGCTTCTAGGGTTAATTTTAGCTTTAGTGTAGTGTAGTAGACAACCCCAAGTATTGATCTAGGCCCATTTTGGTATATTTCATGCCACCATTTCACCGCCAAATGCGATCAAATAAAAAAAAAACGTTAAATTTTTCACAATTTTAGGTTTCTCACTGAAATCATTTACAAACAGCTTGTGCAATTATGGCACAAATGGTTGTAAATGCTTCTCTGGGATCCCCTTTGTTCAGAAATAGCAGACATATATGGCTTTGGCGTTGCTTTTTGGTAATTAGAAGGCCGCCAAATGCTGCTGCATTTCACACGTGTATTATGGCTAGCAGTGAAGGGGTTAATTATGTAGCTTGTAGGGAGCTTGCAGGGTTAATTTTAGCTTTAGTGTAGAGCTCAGCCTCCCACCTGAAACATGAGACCCCCTGATCCCTCCCAAACAGCTCTCTTCTCTCCCCCACCCCCCAATTGTCCCCGCCATCTTAAGTACTGGCAGAAACTCTGCCAGTACTAAAATAAAAGCTATATTTGGGGTTTTTTTGTGTTTTTTTTTAGCATATTTACATATGCTGCTGTGTAGGATCCCCCCTTAGCCCCCAGCCTTACTGATCCCCCACCAAAGAGCTCTCTAACCCTCCCCCTCTGCCTTAATGGGCGCCATCTTGGGTACTGGCAGCTGTCTGCCAGTACCCAGTTTAGTGAAAAAATGTGCCTTTTTTTAAAAAAAAAAACCTTTTCTGCAGTGTAGCTTCCCCCCCCCCCCAAGATCAACCCCCCACCCCTTCCACATCTCTTAGCTGTTATTTACAGCTTTCAAAAAGTTATTTTTATGTAGTTTTTAAACTTTATTTTTCTGTAGTGTAGCGGTTCCCTCCCGCTCCCGCCCCGTGCACGCGCCCGCCGCCCCCCGTGCGCGCTCCCGCCCCTCCCGCCCCCCTCCACTCCACTGGGCACATCGATGGCCGCCCACCCGCCTCCCAGACTTGCTCCCACCCACCAACGATACCGGCCACCGATGTCCGGTGCAGAGAGGGCCACAGAGTGGCTCTCTCTGCATCGGATGGCCAAGGGGGGTTATTGCAGGATGCCTCCATATCGAGGCATCACTGCAATAACCGGAAAGCAGCTGGAAGCGAGCAGGATCGCTTCCAGCTGCTTTCCAGACCAAGGACGTACGCCACACGTCCTCGGTCATTAACTGTATTTTTTTTGAGGACGTGTGGCGTACGTCCTTGGTCCTTAAGGGGTTAAGGAACAGAAGCATCTCTGCATGTTCAGCTATAAGTCTGATTCTGCTATCAGTAAGGACTTTTGACGCTAAGCTGAACAGTCTTTCACTTTTTACACTACTGCATGGGGCAGAAAGATATTTTTGGGCCATTAAATCTCAGTTTATTAACTGCCCAGTACTTCAGGGGTTTGTCTGAATGAGGTACAGTAATCTCTCCAGGTAGACTTCCAGCAGTATAGTAGCAGCTTTTGGAGCACTGCTCTGACGTACAATAATACAAATAACAGCAATTTGTATTGGCAGAATAGAAGTGAACAATTTTTTGTTAAGTCTCCACTCCAGTTTAAAATGAAATGGGAACATGCAATTTGAAAAACGCCAGAAGATGGCGTATGGCTAGGAATTGGAGGTATCAGTTTAAGTATCGGTGCATTTGCACGAGTACAAGTACTCATGCAAATACTTGGTATCGGTATTGGTGCAACCCTATAATATAGCATTGCAACATAACTCCCATTTAGCAAAGCTCCTCATTTTCAAAACTATTAAAAAAAAACTAATAACAGTAGAGATGCTGAACTAAATTTATCTTCGGTAACATTTGCCTAATTCAAACTGATCTTCCAGAAACACTAGATTTTTTTCAATGAGGTGACATTTCCACCTTAGCCAATAGCCATGGGGGCCAATCGACATTATGCAGAATAGCTAGCACGCAATTGTCTAACATCACCTCATTGATAAAATAGCATTCAGGCTCAGCGCAGCATAAGGTGCAGGCAAATAAAGGAAGTTTTTTTTATACTTCATGACTGTAAGTCCCCTTTATTTGTAGCACTGGTAAATCATAGTGTTTCAAAAACACTAGGAAATATCATCAGACCAATGCAAGGCCTGTAATAAAAACAACAGATAGTGTTCAGTGTTCAAGCATCCAATATTCTGCCATAGAATCAAAAACTCACCTATTGAACTCTGAACAACTTATATTGACACCACAAATATTAGTAGTGACTGTTGTTCAGAGTTCAATAGGTGAGTTTTTGATTACAATACTCTACTTTAAACAAAAGTAAGCAAAAGCCTTAAATCTTCATGAAATAATAACAGCTGCTCCCGATATCCCACATGACAGGCTCAGAAACACCAATTAACCAGATAGACACCTGAGTCATAACGTGTTATCGATGTAGCTAGAGCCATAAAAATAGTTCATCTGATGGCTACACGGGTTAGGAATAAATAATAGTACTCAAGAAGTTAATGATCTTGGGGAGACGGTGAAAAAAAATGGTATCTGCATACCTACGCTCTGTTGTGTCATATTAATATAAACCAACTCCAAAAAGAATGGCTGCCAAAATGCCATCTCAGAATCCAGAGACTTTTGAAATGGGATGTCGACATTGACAAGCATGTCTCCCCCCAACTGTTGAGGTTGGCCGCTGTCCAGGATTCTCATGCCGTGCTTTCACATGTTGCATTTGCAACAAAGGCTTCAGTTGCAAGAGCTCCAAGCACTGTAAAGGTAAAGGCCAGGGTAAAGTTCAGGGAAGATGCCTTACGGCTCCTTAATAACAGGATCCCGTAAAAATTACAGTTGCCTCAAAGTGTGTGCCATCCGCCAAATAGCAGGGTCTGGAGGATCCAGCTCTATGAGTTGTAGTGCATCTATTATGTAGAACTGGTTGCAGAGGCGTAGTGCAGCTACACTGCAGAACTAGTTACGTGCCATCTGGCCACAGGGAAGAGGTAAGTGATGGTGTTTGGTGATCTGCAAGATCCTCTCTGCCGGGTCCAGAACTAGACGTCGGCAACAGAGCTGGCTAAACAGTGCTGAGCTCCTCATGAAGTTTCACACAGGAGGCAATCAAATCATCAAAGCAAGTTAGGGGCGCTTTCATAAAGCGATTTGGTTATAGAGTACATATTATGCAATCCGGGGCCAATATGAAATGAAGAAAACAAAATGCTGACACATTCATGAAATAAATCTTAAATAGACCCTCTGGGGAAGAGAAGATTATGTACTCTCTACCTACTATGGTTCCCAGACACAAAAGCGGTTAAGAGAGAGGCGGATGGCAACGAGGTAAATCGTGAAATACTAAAGTACAAAAGGAACACATTTGTAGAAGACCGACTCATTTTTTTATTAACATTTCATGGATCATCAGAAAAAAAAATATATATATATATATAAAAAATTAACACAACCATTAAAAAATGCACACAAACTAACATTTAGTTTGAAAATAACAAGCACAAGGAGTAGGTTAGTAAACATTCCTAACATTTATAGGTTTCAAAAGCAATAAAAGGTATTTGTTGGTAACACTACCTACACAATAGATGAGGGAATGCTTTATTCAGCCACGACTTCAATATGTGTCTCATCCTTATGGTACTACGGGCATGGTGACATTTTTTCAGTAAATTAACTCATGAAATCCAGTATATTGGAATTAGCTATGGCTTGGTAAATTGGTGTCATTCAAAGTTGTGATACTTTTGGCATGTAACAGATCAGCTTTTCTTAAAGTGATGGTAAATACTAGCGTTTCAAACATGCTAGGATTTACCATCACTACAAATAAAGGCCATCTTTCATAAATTTAAAAAAAAAATGATGATGAAAAGGTGCCTTTATTTCGCTGCAGCTCTGACCGCCCACCACAGCACTGCTCATTTTTACATTTCCACCACTTAGTCAACAGCCATGCAGGCTGATCGGCATTATGATGTAGACTATTATTAGTGATGGTAAATCCTAGAGTTTTTGAAACTCTGGGATTTACCATCCCTTTAATTGAAATATTTCTCTATTAGAAGCAAAGAATTCAGGATACAACATAGCAAAAATGTCACATATACCCATTACTAAGGTCAGAATTATCTAGTGATCAAATTCAGCCTTGTCAACACAAGGACCTAGTTTCATCCTTTACATATACATAGATGCTACATTGAAAACCACTTATCTTACACCTTTTATCGTGATAACGTACAAATTATTTGCACATTTTTTTTTTCCAAGTATTTTTATTGGTTTTTCGAAAATCAAGAAATACAAGAACAGTACGAGCAACTCGTACAACAAGTTCAAATACACAGATATAGGAAACAGACAATACAGTCTTGACGCTAAAACTTATATACAGGGAGTGCAGAATTATTAGGCAAGTTGTATTTTTGAGGATTAATTTTATTATTGAACAACAACCATGTTCTCAATCAACCCAAAAAACGCATTAATATCAAAGCTGAATAGTTTTGGAAGTAGTTTTTAGTTTGTTTTTAGTTATAGCTATTTTAGGGGGATATCTGTGTGTGCAGGTGACTATTACTGTGCATAATTATTAGGCAACTTAACAAAAACAAATATATACCCATTTCAATTATTTATTTTTACCAGTGAAACCAATATAACATCTCAACATTCACAAATATACATTTCTGACATTCAGAAACAAAACCAAAAACAAATCAGTGACCAATATAGCCACCTTTCTTTGCAAGGACACTCAAAAGCCTGCCATCCATGGATTCTGTCAGTGTTTTGATCTGTTCACCATCAACATTGCGTGCAGCAGCAACCACAGCCTCCCAGACACTGTTCAGAGAGGTGTACTGTTTTCCCTCCTTGTAAATCTCACATTTGATGATGGATCACAGGTTATGAATGGGGTTCAGATCAGGTGAACAAGGAGGCCATGTCATTAGATTTTCTTCTTTTATACCCTTTCTTGCCAGCCACGCTGTGGAGTACTTGGACGCGTGTGATGGAGCATTGTCCTGCATGAAAATCATGTTTTTCTTGAAGGATGCAGACTTCTTCCTGTACCACTGCTTGAAGAAGGTGTCTTCCAGAAACTGGCAGTAGGACTGGGAGTTGAGCTTGACTCCATCCTCAACCCGAAAAGGCCCCACAAGCTCATCTTTGATGATACCAGCCCAAACCAGTACTCCACCTACACCTTGCTGGCGTCTGAGTCGGACTGGAGCTCTCTGCCCTTTACCAATCCAGCCACGGGCCCATCCATCTGGCCCATCAAGACTCACTCTCATTTCATCAGTCCATAAAACCTTAGAAAAATCAGTCTTGAGATATTTCTTGGCCCAGTCTTGACGTTTCAACTTGTGTGTCTTGTTCAGTGGTGGTCGTCTTTCAGCCTTTCTTACCTTGGCCATGTCTCTGAGTATTGCACACTTTGTGCTTTTGGGCACTCCAGTGATGTTGCAGCTCTGAAATATGGCCAAACTGGTGGCAAGTGGCATCTTGGCAGCTGCACGCTTGACTTTTCTCAGTTCATGGGCAGTTATTTTGCGCCTTGGTTTTTCCACACGCTTCTTGCGACCCTGTTGACTATTTTGAATGAAACGCTTGATTGTTCGATGATCACGCTTCAGAAGCTTTGCAATTTTAAGAGTGCTGCATCCCTCTGCAAGATATCTCACTATTTTTTACTTTTCTGAGCCTGTCAAGTCCTTCTTTTGACCCATTTTGCCAAAGGAAAGGAAGTTGCCTAATAATTATGCACACCTGATATAGGGTGTTGATGTCATTAGACCACACCCCTTCTCATTACAGAGATGCACATCACCTAATATGCTTAATTGGTAGTAGGCTTTCGAGCCTATACAGCTTGGAGTAAGACAACATGCATAAAGAGGATGATGTGGTCAAAATACTCATTTGCCTAATAATTCTGCACTCCCTGTAGGAGAGTTACCATTGTCTCATTAAAGAATGAGGCAATACTGGGAAAAGGTAAGGGGGGGAACCTCATGAGAGAAGTCAAGCCGGGCATATCAAAGATGGGGCATGGAGCTCTACTCATAGGTCAAGGGACATTTTAACCTAAGTCTCAAAGCTAGGGAACCAGAGTGTGTCAAACCTACTCTTCCAGTCGGAACAGATTATTTAAAAAAAATCGGATCTACCCGAGGTATAATAAATATTTTTCTCCATGGAGTATATGTATGCCATTGTTATTACACTATCCGACCAAGCTGGGGGGAGAGATCTTTTCCAAGATCTTGCTATGTTGAGTTTAACCGCAGAGAACAAATAAATACTTAAGGTACCATAGTGTTTGGGTAATTTACATGTGCCTAGATGAAATAGGGCCGTCTCAGGAGTTCTAGGGAGGCTTATACCTAAATTAGTGAGCGTTGAGAAGCATTTATTCCAGATGGGCCTGAGCTTAGGGAAGCTCCACCAAATGTGAATCATGTCACCTGTATGCGAGCAGTCCCTCCAACATACTGGGGAGGCCTTGGGGAAGATTTCCACAAGACGAGCTGGGACATAGTACCAATGTGTGAGTAACTTAATATAAGTTTCGAAAATGGTGATGCAGTGAAGTTTTTTTTTCCTTAAACAGAGCGTACGTTGCCACTCTGTGATGGGAGCTGTAAAATCTAACCTCCGTTCCCATTTTTGAATGTGTTGGGCTTTATCAGCTGGTGTCGCACCTTCAATGAGAGTGTAATGTAGGGACAAAGGTTTGCCTAGCCAAAGCCCTTACTGCCACCTGGCTTCCCATATGGTAAGTTGTCGGGGCGAGGACGGTTTAAAACCCCATCTCGACAGAAGACTAGTAACCCTCGTATATTCAAATTTCATGTACAATGGGGTAGATGGGGAGATAGAGTTGATTATAAGGAACAAAAGTTACCTGAGGTGACGTGGACCAAAGGTCCGCCACTCTCGTAACGCCCAGTCTAGACCAAGAGGTCGGATGTGAGTCTGGTAAGCCTGACAAGAGGCCAGCAATAGAGGTAATTGGGGACAGGTGAGGAGCCACCTTAGGGCTGTGTCGCAAACGGTCCCAGGCAGTCAGGCATTCCCGTATTAACGGATTAGCAACCTCCAGGTTTCTCCTACAGTGAGGTGGTGTCCAAATTAGGTCCCTCAAAGTAAGACTGTGTGGTAAGGAGGCTTGTTCAATCGTCCTCCATTTACTTTCAGAGGCTTTAACTCCCCACTGGGAGATGTGTGTGAGCATGGCAGCATCAGCGTACCTGAAGATAGAAGGGGAAGCCACACCCCCATACATTCTAGGGTACTGCAGAATATTGTGAGCAACCTTGGGGGGTCTACCTTGCCATATATACTTAGTGCATGCGCTCTGGAACTGAATGAGAAGAGTTCTGGGCACCCGGATTGGCAGACAGCGCAAAGCGTACGTCAACTTAGGGAGGTAGCTCATTTTTAAGGCCGCTATGCGGCCTAATCAGGAGACGCATTTAAAGTTCCACTTTGAATTCAAGGCCCGAAGATCGGCCAGGAGTGGTTTAAAGTTATCATCTATTATTTGGGGAAGTGAGTTGGACAATTTAACACCGAGATGAGAGATATACTTTTGTGTCTTTCACATAGACTTTTAGAGACATCCTCAGAAAACCCAAATGTAAATAATTCAGATTTAGAATGGTTTAGCTTGTAATACGACAAGGCGCTAAACGTCAAGGAAGGGCAGGAGTCTCGGAACCTCCTTCAAGGGTCTGGAGAAAAACAGCGTGGTATCGTCAGCAAACAAAGCCACTTTATGAACCGTACCATTAAGTGTGATTCCTGATATCTCCCTATCCGCTCTGATGGCTGCGGCCAAGGGTTCCATGGCCAGTGCAAAAAGGATAGGGGAGAGAGGGCAACCTTGTCTGGTGACATTAGTAATAGAAAAAGGAGCGGAGTCAAACCCCAACCCCCTAACTGAGGCTACCGGAGAGGAATACAAAGCCCTCACTGCCTGTATTATCTGCGTGGGGAACTGGAAGTTTTCCAGGACACTCCACAGGTACTCCCTGTATCTCCCAGCATCCAAAGAGAGCACCACAAGTGGCTTATTAAGCCTCCTGGCCTCTAGGAGAATGTTGAGAAGTCTCCTGGTGTTATCCGGACCCTCTCTCCCAGGGATAAAACCGACTTGGTCGGGGTTAATGAGTGTTGGAAGCAGTTTTGCTAACCGGTTTGTGAGAATTTTGGAGTATATTTTGACGTCGTGTTTATAAGTGAGATGGGTCGGTAGCTAGCGCATAGAGATGGGTCTTTATTAGGTTTGGGAATAGTGACGATGGAGGCCTCTAAGAATTCACTGTCGAATTTCCCTTTGTCCATTGCCAGATTGAAAAATCTGGTGAGGGTAGGAACAATTTCGTTTAGGTAGGTCTTATAAAAAATAGCCGTAAAGCCGTCTTGAGAGACGATTTCAGCTTTTCAATGACCTGTTTAACCTCCTGACTAGTGATTGGGGTGTCAATGCTCTCAATATGGGCTTTTGCAAGGGTGGGGATCTTCAGAGATTGTAGAAATGGGCCTATAGTTTCCGAAGGAGCCTGTCTAAGCGCCCTCTCGTCTTTAATGTTATAAAGTTCAGAGTAGAACTTATTAAACTGTTGACCAATCAAGGAGGGGAGTCTGAAGGATTGTGTGCCATGCTTAATCTCGTGGATACGGGAAGCACCTGTACTTTGCCTAATTTTGTTAGTGAGTAAAGAGTCTGCTTTATTACCTTTGGATTACATGAGTTGTTTCAGTCTAAGGAGGATGGATTGAGTCCTAGAGAATTCTAATTGGCATATGTGTCGCCTAATGTCTTTAATCTCCGATTCGTGTGCCGTGGAGTCTAGGGCCCGCCGTTGGGCTTAGAGAGCCTGTAACCTACAGTAAGCCTGTGACAAGGAAAGGCCTGCTTGCTTTTTAAGGTGGGCCTGCTTGCGGATAAAGAGGCCTGGAACAGTGGCCTTAAATGCTCCCCATAATATGTTATCACTAATGTCAGGGGTATCATTAATATGAAGGGTAAAACAGATTTCCTTCCTGATCTCCTCCCTGAAAGGGATATCCGAAAGGAGATGGTGTGGTAGCCTCCATGGGGCTCTAGAACTAGTGGTGTGCTTGGAATCTACATCTAGAACGACAAGGTTGTGATCCGACCACAGGCAGGTATGAATGCTCGTGGAATGAACAAGATCCAGATCTGTAGGGTGGCAAAAGAAGTAGTCTAATCTAGAAAATGTGGAGTGTGGGTGGGAGAAGTGGGTAAAGTCCTTATCTAAAGGGTGTAGGGACCTCCAGATATCAAAATAATTAAACTGGGTCATGAGATCTCTAAATCTGCGGGTGATTGGGTCGTGGCTAATAGGGCTTTTCTTGAGCAATCTCGATTCCCTGTCCAGCTTCCCATCCCACACCATATTCAAGTCTCCTGCAAGGATCACCTTACCCTGTTTAACCTTATCTACTTGTAACAGGATTTTCCTTAAGTACCTAGGTTGTAGTGAGTTCGGAAGGTAGATTGAAACCAGGGTGTATGTGACATGATCTAAATTACATACAAGGATGAGGTATCTGGCCTGAGGGTCTCTGAGCACAAAAAGGGGCTCATAAGCCACCCTCATGTGTACCAGGATGGCTACTCCTCTAGCTTTCTTAGTAAAGGAGGCAGCCTCAAAAACTGGGAAGTCCCTAGCCGTATGTAAGGGGGGGGAGTCGACCAGGAGATGCGTCTCTTGAAGGAAAGCCCCATCCGCCCCATGATGGCGTAAGGATCGAGATAGAAGGCATCTCTTACCCACAGTATTCAGGCCTCTGACATTATGAGTCAGGAACCTGAGGGGGGCCATTTAACACCCTTTTCCGGGGGAAGATAGGGGGGATTGAGAACTGGTTAGAGGTGTAGGGAAGGGAGAGAGAGGGAAACAGGTGAAAATAGTCCACCTATGTAAACCCCTATAATGGACACCAAGAGTTGGGGGGGGGGAGCCAACAACCTGAAAAGCAGAGGGGCCAGTGTGGGTAGCCCCGCTCTCTATAAGAAATTATGAAATACAATAAACTAGAGAATGTACAAACTCTAACTAAGACTTTTTACATAACATTGAACAGGCAAGCTAACAACAATTTAACATGACACTAACAACTAAATGCAGTAAAATATCCTCAGGTAGGTGAGGCTTGGGGCCTCTGGATGTGGTCAGGGGGGTTTGCTGTAGGCCGCTTGCATTAACCGGTCCTTAAAGGTAAAGTGATGGAAACATACCACCACATTTCTTGGTCTGTCGGATGACACTGATCGTGATCTGAGAGCCCTGTGGGCCCTTTCCATGGCATGCATGTTGCCCTCCAAAGGGCCCAAGAGAGCGGTGAATAGGGAGATAAGGAAATCCTGTAGGTCGCCCGTGGCGACCGTCTCTGGGATGCCTCTGAACCGGACGTTGTTCCTCCTGGCTCTATCCTCCACATCTGCTAACTTTAGCTTGAGCTGGAAAATTTCAGATATATCTTTTTTAAGTTCAGCTGAACTTCTCTGGATCTCAGCAGTAATAGATTTGGTCTGAGCTGCGAGCAGTTTTTGAAAAGTGCTTTCAGTGATTGAGGTAAGCAGCAGACTGGGAGCTCGATTGTGAACCCTCATCCTGCGACTCAGGATCGCTGACATCCTTCCTCTCAGGATTATACACCTTACGTGACTAGAGAAATGATCTAGAACAGTCTTTTCCAAAGCTGCCGGGGTCTTGGAGTTTTTTTCAGGAGGAGTGCGACATAGTTAGCCTTGTAAGGAAATCCAATGCAATCTACAATGAGTCCCAACCCTGACCACTTATACACAAATAGGTTGTTAGAACATTAAGAGATTTGCACAAATTTATAACATTCAACTAGATTATATTAAGAGCTGAGCTAAGACATTCAGGCCCATTTATCAAGCTCCGGATGGAGCTTGAAGGGCCGTGTTTCTGGCGAGTCTTCAGACTCGCCAGAAACACAACTTATGAAGCAGCGGTCTAAAGACCGCTGCTCCATAACCCTGTCCGCCTGCTCTGAACAGGCGGACAGGAATCGCCAGACATCAACCCGATCGAATACGATCGGGTTGATTGACAGCTCCCTGCTGGCGGCCGATTGGCCGCGAGTCAGCAGGGGGCGGCGTTGCACCAGCAGCTCTTGTGAGCTGCTGGTGCAATGTTAAATGCGGAGAGCGTATTGCTCTCCGCATTTAGCGAGGTCTTGCGGACCTGATCCGCAGTGTCGGATCAGGTCCGCAAGCCCTTTGATAAATGGGCCTGATTAAGTTAGAACAATGATAGCTAGTGGTATACTGCGAGAGCGGGGCTAGCACAACCCTCAAATACAGATTATACCTGGGACATGGTATTCAAACATATACATTAATTTCAAAAAGGCCCAACTAGTGGACCAACAGCTGATGATTGTAGTGGTCCCTAAGGGCCCCCACGCACCTCAGGGAAAGGGGATACGACCAATTGGAAAGGGAGAGTGGCAGTGACCAACCCAGACAAGCTGGGCCGGAAAGGGGGAGGCGCGAGGGGGACCAAAGCAACCAATCCCTCCCTGTGGGACTCGCAATCAAAACCAATTAGGTACAGTGCAGAAAAGAAAGGAAGTAGAAGAGAACAGTACTCTTGGGGAGAGGTTTGTAGTGTAACAGTAAGCGAAGAGGTAACCTCAGAGCTGTGATAAGGATCTGGGTATGCCTAAGCTCAAGCGGGACTAGAGTACACTTCAGGGGGACTTAAAGGGGGCTGTGCTGGTAATTTAACCACCCTACTGAGCTGCTCCACATAAAAGGGTAAATAGGGGAATTAGGTGCTATAAGGTAATCGAGAGAGCCCCTATTCTGAACATGAGGGGGGGCAATATGCGGAGCAAGGCACCAAAAAGTATTATGTAAGCGGGTGGTGCCTGGAGGAGTAATAGGGGAGTGAAATTTAAGGGGAGGAGCCTATTAGTGTGTGTTCAGTGATGAATAGAGGGCTTAGAAGACAGAATAAGCATATAAAAAACAAACACTCCACTCTGAGCATAGGCTACAGAGATACATATGCTGACGCAGCAGCCTAAGCACTATAACACATAAAACAGAGCTCCAAGATGCCAGTAGTAACACAGCCCAGACACGTCCGTGTAAAAAGTCACCAGAGTAGAAAAAAATAGAGGTATATGTACAGTCCACAGGATTACAGTGCTGCAATCATATAGGGAGTCACAGATAGGTTACAGCAACTCTGGGCAGAGACCTTTCAATATAAAGTAAGTCTGTAGACAACAATGTAGTCCTGGAGATTAGCCAGTGGTACAAACAGTTCCCTGTGGGGGAAATATCATAGGAATGGCAGTTCACATAGATGGTAAGGTGATTTAAAAGGGTCTGCCTCCAATAGTAGCAAGAATTCTGTAAAGTACACAAAATGTATGCTTATAGAAGTCTGCAGAATCCCTGGGGGTTAATGTATGCAGGAAAAAGGCCTTATCTGGAAAGGATTTTAAGTATACAGGCTGGCCCTTCTATGCAAGAGTTACTCTGAGGGGCAGATTGTGGTGGGGGGGGGACAAATCAAACCCCTTCTCTGCTCAGGCTTGGGGATTGCAGGATGTGGATGAGTGCAGGCTTACTGGTGTCCCAGGTAGAGGAAAGTCTGTCCAAGAGCCGGTCCCTCCGGGTAGTTGGTAGAAAGAAAAACGGCAGTAGTAAGTGTCTCTCCACACCTCCCACAGAAAGGCAGCCAGACCAGGATCCAGGAACAGTGGGACAAATTACCTCAGCTCCGGAGCGGAGCCCCGACCCTCCGGAGCTCTGATGAGGCCTGTGCTGACCGGGAGAGGAGGTGCCTTGTCTTGCAAGGCAACAAAGAGTAGAGCTGGGTTAAAAGAGGCAGTCCCGGGTCTCGCTCTAACAAACTGCGCCACCACTTAGTTTACACAGCACTGGGCAAGATGGCAGCTGTTCGCGCCACTCCGAGAAAGTTGCTGGGCAATGTAAGCAGATAAGCACCGGGTGCTCGGCAATAGGTCCTCAGGTAGGGGGTGGTATTAGGCACCTGAGATACTAAGAGAGGCTCCCTCCGAGATCGGGTACCGGCCACAGGGGTGTCTTACACTTAGCTCCAGTTCTTAGATGGAGTTCTCACAGCTGCAACCGGGACGGCTCCGAAGCGGAGCCCCGACCCTCCGGAGTCGCCGGTATTGACAGGAGGTAAGAGTAGCCTTCTCTGTCCAGGGACAAGTAGGTTTCTCAATGAAGTGTCCAGGCCCCTTGTAGTACCGCAGATCAGCTGCAAAGGATCTTTTAGCAGCTAGGTTGAGCAGAAGCTCCCCTCTGGAAAGGTTCTAGGAGGTGTTTAGGTACTTCAAAAGGTATAAAAAAAAACCTATTAGAAAAGTGAATTTCACTTAAAAACACAATTTTAATCGAGATTTCCAGACGGAGCTCACTAGGAACGCAGCCTCTCAGCTCAGGAGTTAGCTCCGCCCCCTTTGCAAATTTTTAAACATATAAAACATACATTACATTCTCAACCTAACAAACATTTCTGTGGTACTATTAGAACACACTAATCTGCCCAAATCAAGTCTCATCTCTTTCTTAGAGTAGAATGGAGTCTGGTGAGTCCTGAAAATCTGAAAGGGTTATTTCTCTAGTTATTTCTAACTTTTTTTTTACAGTAGCACTTGACCTCTGATGATTCCTCTATTATTCCAGCTCTTGCATTATCCAATAAAACCATATTTTAATAGACTGTTCCCTAATCCCTTGTCTTGAGGCAGCTAACTCTGACATAGTATATATGTGCTCTATTTTATCCAGTACCTCAGA
>NC_069499.1:182199064-182271564 GCF_027579735.1 Bombina bombina | reverse complement strand
TCACCTGCACACACAGATATCCCCCTAAAATAGCTATAACTAAAAACAAACTAAAAACTACTTCCAAAACTATTCAGCTTTGATATTAATGAGTTTTTTGGGTTCATTGAGAACATGGTTGTTGTTCAATAATAAAATTAATCCTCAAAAATACAACTTGCCTAATAATTCTGCACTCCCTGTACACAAGTCAGTATTACAACTTCTACATTCTGCCAGAATTATGGTCTATGAGTATGTGAGACTGAGTTATTCACAAAATCTTGTAGAGAACTTGGCCCTTTTAACCAACTCTCAGATCATTGTTTCATCTAAGAATTTGACATCTACATAACTACTAAAGAACCTGTTTATTACATACATTTAAAATCATATATACATAAAAAGTAAAATATTACCACTGGAGTGGTATCAGGAAACAAAGATGACTCATGTTAATGATGCTTTGTTCTTAATGGGGCATTAAACAGCTCAAGATATTAATATAAATTGTATTACATGTAGTAAAACAACTTTGCAATATACTTTCATTATTTATTTTGTTCTCCTTTCCTTTTAATTCTGAATATTCGTGGCTTTCCAATTCATGTTAAACTCTAGCATAGCCATTTATATCAATTCCTAATTGGCCTCAGCAGAAAAGGTAACGTAAGTTACAATATGGCGACACCCACTGTTTTATGGATATTTAACTTTACCCATATTTTTTAAATATTAAAACAATGTAATTTTTAAAAATGCATGTACACATTATCGGACTAATCTTTGCTCTGAATACATCATTCAAGCAATGATTTACCGTATTTTTCGCTCCATAAGACACACTTAACCATAAGACGCACCTAGTTTTTAGAGGAGGAAAACAAGAAAAAAAAACCTAAACACTGACTGCAGCACTGTGAAGAGACAGGACAGACATACTAAGCTGCTAGTGCTTACCATGTTGCTGCTGTTAGTTTTCCTCCGGTTATAAGTTATAGTCTCGGCCACTGGAGTTCTGCTAAGATCCTCTGTTCATTTTGAATGGAGAATGTTAGCAGAAATCCAGTCACTGAAACCCTAACTTATCGGGACCAGAGGAAAACAAATAGCAGCAGCATGGTAAGCGCAAGCAGCTTATTATGTCTGTTCTGTCTCTTATCTTCTATGTGCGTACCACCATATGTAGTCCCTATCCCACATCCTGCTCACACAGGGGACACCAAACTTTGAGAATAGTGTGCCTCTTACCTGGGGGGCCAGGATTACCACCACTGTAGTGACACTTCCTACAGCTACAGCTCCTGGAATTCTGGGGTGTCTTTCATAGCAAAAATACAATAACCCCTAATGAAGAGGTGACCCTTTTAGAATGCACTGGTCCCCATGTGTTGGAGCAAATGGTGTACCAGGAACACCAATATAATAATGCAATGTGCTAGGTGTCTTTAGTGGCCCCACAGCCCTTCGGTAGCTGTGTATGCTCAGACTTGCCCTCTCTTCACGGCCCTACTTCCAGATAGCCCAGTGTGTCGCGTCTTTAGCTTGGAGCTGCTCCGCTCCCACAAGCTAACAGCTACAGTGAACTGAACTTGCGATCACTCACTCGTTATGGCTCCTGGTGATGACGTCAGAAAGACGTGGCCGGCTTTAGAGGGGAAGCGATTCCAATGATGTAGCCACCGCTCAATTGTAGTCAGTATCATCCGTCCTAGCAATGCCCAAACACTTAATGCTTTAACCGCTTATGCTCCAAATAGAAACGGCCCATAGAATAAACAGAACACAACGTCTGGAGCAGCAGTTAAAAGAATACTTTATTGATCCTTCTTAAAACCGGATACATGTACACACACAACACATGCCCTTAGTGTGCAAAGCTTATGCGTTTTTGCGTGAACGCCATACTCATAGCTCTCTCACACTAAGGGCATGTGTTGTGTGTGTACATGTATCCGGTTTTAAGAAGGATCAATAAAGTATTCTTTTAACTGCTGCTCTGGACGTTGTGTTCTGTTTTGTCTTTCATAGCAGGCTTCTGCAATCAGCGTGTGCACTGTCCGAAGTCTCAGTCAGTGGGCGAGGCCAAAGGTAACCAACGGTTCACACATTCGCTCCATAAGACGCACAGACATTTCCCCTTACTTTTGAGGGGGGAAAAAGTGCGTCTTATGGAGCGAAAAATACGGTATTTAGTGCTTAATTAATGTCCCTTTAAAGGAAACTAAGACTGGCATCCAAACGCAGATTAATGTCAGTTATTCAAATTTAGATGCAACCATTTTTTATAGTTACTAGGCCATAAGCCTGTCAAGAGGGCAGTCTAATACAAACCCCTAAGCTAAAGTTGCAAAAAATAAAAAAAAGTAAAATTACAGGAAAAAAACAAAGCTATCCAAAATAAAAAATTTAAACCTAAACTAATACCCAAATAAAAACACCCCCTAATTTAATACTAAACTACCAATAGTTCTTAAAATGGCCTTTTGATGGGCATTGCCCTAAGTTAAAACCCCCCACCCACCAAACCTCCCAAAATAAAAAAAACTAACACTAAAAAACCCTAAACTACCCATTGCCCCTAATTTAGCTCTTCTACTGCCCTTAAAAGGGCAATCAGCTCTTTTCCAGCCCCAAAAATCACAATAAAAAAAAAGCCCCCCCGCCCCAAAAAAAAAGTCTAAGACTAAGCCCCAAATAGGTACTCATCATTCTTCAAGTCCGGTGGAGGTCTTCTTCCAGACGGCTCCATCATCTTCCATCTTCATCTGAAATGAAGGCGGCGCAGAGTGGAGGTGCGGAGCTGTCTTCCCCGATGCATCAATCCTCAGCGGTGGTCCTCGGTGGCGTGAAGGCTCCTCTCCATCCGATGTCCTTTGTACACTGAAGATTGAATGCAAGGTACCGCATTCAATTTGGGGTACCTTGCATTCCTATTGGTTGAAATTTTGAAATCAGCCAATAGGATTAGAGCTACTGAAATCCTATTGGCTGTTCAAATCAGCCAATAAGATTTCAGTAGCTCTCATCCTATTGGCTGATTTCAAAATTTCAACCAATAGGAATGCAAGGTACTCCAATAAATATGGGGTACCTTGCATTCAATCTTCTGTGTACGACGAACGATCGCATGAAGAGGAGCCTCCACGCTGCTTAGGATCCGAGCATCGCGGAAGCCAGTTCCGCACCTCCGCTTCGGATGAAGATAGATGATGGAGCCGTCTGGAAGACCTTCTCTGCCGGACTTCAAGAACGGCGAGTACCTATTTGGGGCTTAGTGTTAGGATTTTTTATTTTTAAGATTAGGGATTTAATGGGCTTGAAAAAGAGTTGATTGCCCTTTTAAGGGCAGTAAAAGAGCTGAATGCCATTTTAAGGGCAATGCCCATACAAATGCCCCTTTAAGGGCAATGGGTAGTTTAGTTTTTTTTGGGGTAGGTTTTTTTATTTTTTTGGGGGGGGGGGGGGTTTACTGTTAGGGGGGACTTAGTATTTTTTTAAACGTAAAAGAGCTGTTTAACTTAGGACAATGCCCTACAAAAGAAGGCCCTTTTAAGGACTATTGGTAGTTTAGATTAGGGGGTGTTTGTATTTTGGTGGGGGCTTTTTTATTTTCATAGGGATAAGTTTTTTTTATAATTTTGTTTATTTTTTTCTGTAATTTTAGACTTTATTTTTTGTAATTTAATGTTAGGATCTTTTATTTTAAAATTGTAATTTAGTAGTAATTGGGGTTACTTTAGGGGGTGTTAGGTTAGGGGTTTAGTAATTAAATTGGTTATTTGCATTGTGGGGGGGTTGGCAGTATATATATTAAGTTTATTGCGATGTGGGGGTTTGGTGGTTTAGGGGTTAATAGGTTAATTAGGTTTATTGCGATGTGGGAAGTTGGCAGTTTAAGCGTTAATAGGTTAAACAGGTTTATTGCGATGTGGGGGTTTTGCGGTTTAGGAATATATTAGGTTTATTGCAATGTGGGGGGTTTAGGAGTTTAAGGGACACTGAACCCAATTTTTTTCTTTCATGATTTAGATAGAGCATGCAATTTTGAGCAACTTTGTAATTTACTCCTATTATCAATTTGACTTCGTTCTCTTGCTATCTTTATTTGAAAAAAAAAAATGCACCTAAGCGGGTTTTTTGGTTCAGCACTCTAGACAGCACTTTTTTTATTGGTGGATGAATTTATCCACCAATCAGCAAGAACAATCCAGGTTGTTCACCAAAAATGGGGCGGCATCTAAACTTACATTCTTGCATTTCAAATAAAGATACCAAAAGAATGAAGAAAAGTTAATAGGAGTAAATAAGAACGTTGCTTAAAATTTCATGCTCTATCTGAATCACAAAAGAAAATTTTTGGGTTCAGTGTCCCTTTAATATTTCAATTATGTTATTTGCGGATTAGGAGTTAATTTATTGTTTTGCGATGTGGGGGTTGGCATTTTAGATGTTTGTTAATACTTTGTGCAGGAGGATAGGGTTTTTTGTTATACTTTGTGCGGGCAGGCGTTTTTTGTTTGTTTTGTTCCTTGCGGGTGGTTATGCTTTTTTTTAATTTATTTTTTTTAAGGCTTCTGCTTTGCCTACGCTGCATCCAGATGGATGCAGCCAATATTCCTTTGAGGGGCGTGCGCAACTGGCGACGGACGCTTTACAAACGCGATTATAGTATAGATGAGTAAATGATAGACAGTTTTAGAGCTACTTCTACATCTTAAAATCAATGTAATATCTCTAGATTTACATATCTGAAATGATCATAAAGACTTTGGTACCTGTCTCCATTGTCTAAAATTATAGTTGGGTGTAGATTGTGCTGCTCAGAAGTTTTAGTACGGATACGTTGAAATTGTGGTGCTGAAAATGATTGATTAAAGATGGCAGCAAGGGTGACTGTGGTTCTGATTCCAGGAATGTGTTGTGCGAGTAATCCCTTGATAATGTAAAATGGCCGGCCCTATTCTACAACTTCTGACATCCTTGCTCTTCTGACTGAGCACATTCTGTACTGTCTATCCAGTGCCCAATGCCAATCCTTTCTAGATTTCACTAACACCCCAAGAGTATACCTTTAATGGAACGTGTATGGTTGGTCTAACTCTAACCAGAGGGCTATCCTTCTCCCCCACACAGAATCTCTATCATTTTGAGACCATCAAAGACTTACACCTGTTTATCAGAAAGATAGCCTTAAAGAAAATATATACTAGACATGATAATTGCAATTTAGACGAAATAGCACTATCAAATCTAGTATCTCTTTTGGAAGAAAATAATGAGGAATCTATTACCAACTCGGACTGGCTATCGAAAGTAAAAGCTAAAGCCACCTATATGCCCCAGGTAACGCAATTCCCACAAATTTACACATATTTGAAAGTAGTCAGTAGGGACATTCTAAAACTAGAGATGAAAACATCCTCAAATCTGAACAAACAAGAACAAGCAGCATTAAAAGACATACAAACATGGTTGGACATTATTCTGAAAACATCCGATAAAAGGTTTGTTCTATGGCCAAAAGAAATGTACATAATTGAGGCGCTTAAACAACTGGGAGATAAAAAAATGCTACAAGCTTCTCTCTGGGGACCCCACTTCGGATAAAAATCATTGATAATGCAAAAAAGTTGATATTATAAACAGTAAAGAGCTGAAATATCTGACAGTTGAGAAACCAAAAACAGCAACTCTGTACCTTCTACCCAAAATCTATAAAAATAATTTGACACCCCCTGGAAGACCAATCGTCTCTGGCATAGGAAGCTTGTGTGAACAAGCTTCAAGATATATAGACTTCAGGTTAAGGGATATTGTGTTATTACCTTCTATGTCAGAGACACAATGGATGTACTATGCGAAATCGAAGGTATCATCTTGGATGAAAACACTCTACTTGCAACATGTGATGTAGAATCACTGTACACCTCAACAGATCATGAATGGGGCTGTTTTGCAGTAGAGTATTTCCTGAAAATGGAAGCATCTAATTGTATAGAAAAAAATCTATTCATAATACAACTACTCAGATTTGTACTAAGCCACAACTACTTCGTATTCAACAATAAATTTTATCTCCAAACCAGAGGCAGCGCCATGGGGACAGCTTGCGCCCCAACATACGCAACCTTGTACCTTGGGTGGTGGGAACGGGAAAACGTTTTTGGAGAAAAAAAAATGGCAAAATACACTGAAAACATCATACTATGGCTGAGATACATTGATGATGTCTATTTTATGAAAAGGTCACAAATTAATTTCAGACCTTCATAAAAGAACTGAATTCCAATGATCTGAACCTCAAAATGACATACGAGATCAAACATGACAAAGTAACCTTTTTGGATCTGAGCATATCCAGGGATAGGTTTGGTAAAATTGAAACCAATCTCTACAGAAAAGAAAAAGCTACAAACTATTTTAAGATTCGAAAGTGCACACCACGAGCCAACAAAGAGGGAATCCCATATGGTGAATATTTGCGTCTGCGACGCAACTGCTCATAATTGAAGAACTTCAAAATACAGGCTAAAGACCTAAAAATTAGATTAAAAGAAAGGGGTTATTCAAATTCCATCCTCAAAAAAGCCTATCACAGATCATTACACTTGGTAAGATCAGATCTCCTCGTACCAAAAAGAAAGGAGAATAAAGATAATAAAATAAGGTCCATTGGTACCTATAATGAAGCTCATAAAGAAATAACTGAAATTCTAAAATCGGAACATCCATATACTACATACCGACGATGATCTAGCCAAACAAATAAGCCAGAGTATCAGTCTCATGGAGAAGAGCACCCACAATAAGGGACAATATTGTGAGAAGTCATTTTGTCAAACATGTGAACAGAAGGAAAGACCACTTAAAGGGTACCTATCCCTGTGGAACTTGTAAATTCTGTACATATATTAGTACAGTAAAACAGATGGAAAAATTTCCAAAAGGAACTAGGTATATAAATGACTTCCACAATTGCCGTACCAACAATATAATTTATTGTATTGAATATTGCTGTGGGATGAGATACGTAGGGATGTCTACCAGAGAGCTTAGAACCAGACTGGGTGAGCATCTCGGGAATATGCGAAATGCCAGAAGTGACTTGGATAAAGGAAAGAAAATCACAACGGTAGCTAGGCACTTCCTAAACAAACATGAAGGAAAAGACCTGAAATGCTGGATTCTCTAAAAGGTGAAACCAGGAATTAGAGGCGGAAAATATAGAAACTATGCTCCTCAAGGAAGAAACAAAATGGATCTTTTGGTTACAGACCATGGCTTCGAAAGGCCTGAATGAACAACTTAGCTTTGGTCCATTCCTATAAATTTGTGGTACGGAGTGATAGACCAAATCCCACTATGATACCCCCTTGAGGACCAAATTCCCCTCATTTCAAAGACCATGAAAATCTGTACATATGATACAAATAACCAGAGTTTGAGTGTCCTCCTTTGTTGCGATTCTAACAAACATGTGACAAATATATCCATTACCAAAGCTTTTGGGTCACACCTAGAAGTGAAACCCCCCCTTCCTAACCTAACCATGCTAGGCATTGCATCTCCAATCTGATCAGCAAAACAGCGATGGAAAACTATTTCCCTTTCTGATAATTACAATAATTGTACCCCTCTTTCTCCAATATATGAATACTAATGTGGTATAAATTGAACGTATAACACCTTATTAACCTTAGATCCCCGATATAGGACGATTCTTTCCAATAAAGCACATATCCAATCTCTGTTTATTACACATCTACTACCGATTTGAAATTTATAACATGTATCAAGCTTCTTTGTTATAATCAATCATTGTATCATATTCATTTCATAACTATCGTGTTAGATAGATGTAAAAAAATATATATATATATCTATATCTATATATCTCTATCTATCTATCTATATATCTCTATCTATCTATATATATCATGCTCGTT
This sequence comes from Bombina bombina, assembly GCF_027579735.1. NCBI lineage: Eukaryota > Metazoa > Chordata > Amphibia > Anura > Bombinatoridae > Bombina > Bombina bombina. Next base: position 182,263,636 of record NC_069499.1, on the reverse strand, counting down.
ATAACCGAGCTGACCGGAATGCTATCCTGACAAGTCATTTCAATAGGACTTATACCCAATTTCTGTTTAAACATTTACTTGTAAATTATAACTTATGTGCAAATTTTTACTATAATCGTTCCTTCTGATGATATCAATTACTGAGGTATATACAGGGAGTGCAGAATTATTAGGCAAGTTGTATTTTTGAGGATTAATTTTATTATTGAACAACCACCATGTTCTCAATGAACCCAAAAAACTCATTAATATCAAAGCTGAATAGTTTTGGAAGTAGTTTTTAGTTAGGGGGATATCTGTGTGTGCAGGTGACTATTACTGTGCATAATTATTAGGCAACTTAACAAAAAACAAACATATACCCATTTCAATTATTTATTTTTGCCAGTGAAACCAATATAACATCTCAACATTCACAAATATACATTTCTGACATTCAAAAACAAATCAGTGACCAATATAGCCACCTTTCTTTGCAAGGACACTCAAAAGCCTGCCATCCATGAATTCTGTCAGTGTTTTGATCTGTTCACCATCAACATTGCGTGCAGCAGCAACCACAGCCTCCCAGACACTGTTCAGAGAGGTGTACTGATTTCCCTCCTTGTAAATCTCACATTTGATGATGGACCACAGCTTCTCAATGGGGTTCAGATCAGGTGAACAAGGAGGCCATGTCATTAGATTTTCTTCTTTTATACCCTTTCTTGCCAGTCACGCTGTGGAGTACTTGGACGTGTGTGATGGAGCATTGTCCTGCATGAAAATCATGTTTTTCTTGAAGGATGCAGACTTCTTCCTGTACCACTGCTTGAAGAAGGTGTCTTCCAGAAACTGGCAGTAGGACTGGGAGTTGAGCTCGACTCCATCCTCAACCCGAAAAGGCCCCACAAGCTCATCTTTGATGATACCAGCCCAAACCAGTACTCCACCTTGCTGGCGTCTGAGTCGGACTCGAGCTCTCTGCCCTTTACCAATCCAGCTACGGGCCCATCCATCTGGCCCATCAAGACTCACTCATTTCATCAGTCCATAAAACCTTAGAAAAATCAGTCTTGAGATATTTCTTGACGTTTCAGCTTGTGTGTCTTGTTCAGTGGTGATCGTCTTTCAGCCTTTCTTACCTTGGCCATGTCTCTGAGTATTGCACACCTTGTGCTTTTGGGCACTCCAGTGATGTTGCAGCTCTGAAATATGACCAAACTGGTGGCAAGTGGCATCTTGGCAGCTGCACGCTTGACTTTTCTCAGTTCATGGGCAGTTATTTTGCGCCTTGGTTTTTCCACACGCTTCTTGCGACCCTGTTGACTATTTTGAATGAAACGCTTGATTGTTCGATGATCACGCTTCAGAAGCTTTGCAATTTTAAGAGTGCTTTTTGACTTTTCTGAGCCTGTCAAGTCCTTCTTTTGACCCATTTTGCCAAAGGAAAGGAAGTTGCCTAATAATTATGCACACCTGATATAGGGTGTTGATGTGATTAGACCACACCCCTTCTCATTACAGAGATACACATCACCTAATATGCTTAATTGGTAGTAGGCTTTCGAGCCTATACAGCTTGGAGTAAGACAACATACATAAAGAGGATGATGTGGTCAAAATACTCATTTGCCTAATAATTCTGCACTCCCTGTATATATATATATATATATATATATATATATATATATATATATATATATATATATATATAATAACTACAGTATTAGATGGATCTGAAAAATAAACATACGATATGTTAGTTATAATCACCCGATTGACATACTGCTAAATACTATTATGGCTATTCCTATTAGCTCCGTATCCGATTATCCTCTGTCAAACGGGATGTAAACCTATACATCACGTGAGTACGTGATGTCGTGGCTGCAATATGATTGGTAGCAGTAATCACATGTCCGGGTCACACCCCGTCCCAGATTGACTGGCGCTCATATAAAGATGGATAAACTTTGAGGACGATCCATGCCTTTGAAAAAGCAGCTATTTTGTTTAAAAGAGCTTAATACTTAATTTTGTTGGCCTTGATTGGCATATAGTCTCACTTTTGGGTCTTAATTTTAAAAAAGCGAACTTTCTACCGGTACACTCAATAGTATATGAGGGATTCCTATGAAGGATTTAAGTACGTTGGTTGACATTGCTTGCTAGCACTATGTGAGAATAATACTGCTATTTTCTCCATACCTAGTGGTTCTCATTTTGGGTTAGAGGTAGATACCCATTTGTGAGACTTTTTAATATATCGTATATGCTCTTTTCCTTATAGATAGTAGCCATAGATTAGGGTATATAATTCTATACCTCATATTACAGGAGAAGCCTGCGTAAGACATACTTTTGTGTTTTTCTTGTAAACACCAATTTTTATACTTAATACTTTATTTCTCATGTAATGTTTATGGATGATCTTGTTATTCTATTTTATATACACAGTAGATATTTGGGGTCTGGGTAACAGTCAGGTTAATTTTGTACTTCGCACAAGAGAGGTAGACTTTAGATACATTTGTGGTGGGGCACGGTGTTACTTTGTAGCAATACTTTTCTATTTAGGAATCCTGCAATTACTCGTTACTCACACTGATAATTATTAAAGGATATAATCCCCATATCTATTCAATCCTCTGTGTTGTATATGTTTTTGTTTGTCATGTTTATAATCAAATATCTTTTTAATATATACCAATAAAAGTTATACCTTACAAATTCTATCAGTCCTTCCTATCCATCATCATATAGACAATTAAGTCTCTTAACTCAAGTGTGCCACATATACCTCCTTTTCTCTCTCCTTTTTCTCTTGGATAAATATTTGGTATTTAGGCACTGCCTATGCAGGGATACGTAGGTCTACCCTCCGAGGACATTTAAGAGACCTAATATTCTCTGCCTTACCTCTAATTTTAGAGGATTCTTATTAACTCTAACTCTGTACCTTAACGCTTACCTCACAGGTGTTATTTACTACGTGTGATGTCCCTTTACTCTTAGTATACATTTTAGGTATGTTATGCTTTCTGTTCCAAACCTGAGAAATGCCAAGATTTGAAGGATTCTTTGATTGTAAAGATCAAACTCATCACCACTATGTGAGGTCGATAATGTCTCAGCGATTGCAGTTGTATCTGTGACTGAAGTAGGAGAATTTTTAGACGTGCAAGCTCATGTGAATGTTGTTACGTTGCTTCTGGAGCTGCTGCTGAGACTAGAAGAGAACTTTTTTTTTTATATTATTGTAAACCCTACCCAGATACATCTCGCAAAGTGTACTTGACATCCTCAATTCTAATAAATAATGTACAGAGTTTATAAAGAACTCACCTGTCATAAGTGTTAACCTTTGTTTTTGTTCATTTTATTAGTGGGTTGTAAACTATAGCTGTCACAAATGTGATCTTAGGTTTCACTGATGTTTCTGCTAAAATAATAGACTTCATAGATAAGTTTGGCATCCAATTTCATACTCACCATTTATGGCGGTGTATTGTGGTTTCATTTCATTCTTCCTCAAAAGATTTTACAGCAGATTAAGTTGAATCTTTGCTTTATAATGTCTTTATGCAGTTTGACTGAACTAGCATTTGCATAACATTTACAGTTAGTGTTGTCAGCAGTTTGCCATCTTCTATACCCACATCAATACATTTTGGACGACTTTAGTGCTTGTCTTCGTCACAGTGTTCTATTGCAGAGGGGGAATGAGAGACATTGGCTACACACCAAGCCCCAGCGGAGTTGACAAAAGAGGAATAGCCTATACAGAGTTTTAGAGAAACAATTTTTGCAGTGCTCCCAAAAACAGTGATACCTGCCATTGAGTGCCATCTTAAAGGGACAGTACTATAAATTTATTTTCCCCTTAAAGTGTTTCCAATTACTTGTTAAGCCAGATGCAGAGTTTCAAATAAAATGGGCAATTTAGGCATTTTTGTTTGTTTATGAAATATATATTTCAGCTAATTGAAACCAGAGCCTAATACAATGGATTGAGCTTGTAGGGAAAACAGATTTCTATCTAATTATTTACAAAGTCTTCCTTATCTTATCATTGTTTATTCAAAGGCCAATACTTAGAAAGAACAAAAGAAAATAAAATTTTAATACCTCCGGTACAGTCCCCACTAGGAGCATTATTTCATCTAAACCTTCTAGTTTACAAGGTTGCTGTTTTTTTGTTTTTTTTAACCAGTACTTAAGTACACAAATGTTCAGCAGAGGTGGGGATACAACAGGCGAAATCAGCTATTTAAATGAGAAAATAAAAAGGAAAAAAAAAAGGAGCAATCTCTAAATTTAATACACTCCAGTAAGTAAAATGGATCATTGGGAACTAGGGTTGCACTGATACCATTTATTTTTTATTAAGACCGAGTACAAGTACCAATACTTTTTTTCAAATACTCGCCGATACCAATTACCAATTCTTTTTTTCAATGTAATGCGACAGTTTCTCAAGCACAATACAGACTAATGATAGCTTCTTCATAATTATTAATAAAACAGTTTTATTTGCTTGTCACAAAGTTGAAAAACTAGATGTCACAGAACATGGTTTATAAATAAAAATATTACTATAAAACAACAATTTATGCTAACCTGAAAAATGTATTTATTTCCAGATATGGTGAGTCCACGGCCTCCTCAATTATTGTTGGGAATATCACTCCTGGCCAGCAGGAGGAGGCAAAGAGCACCACAGCTAAGCTGTTAAGTATCACTCCCCTTCCCACAAACCCAAGTCTTTCGACTGAAGGTAAATGGAGAAGAAGAAAAAAACAAAGTAGTAACACAAGGTGTAGAGGTGCCTGATGTTAGTCAGAAAAACTGGTCTTAAAACAAAAGGGCGGGGCCATGGACTCACCATATCCGGAAATAAATAAATAAATCAGGTAAGCATAAATTTTGTTTTCTTTCCTAAGATATGGGGAGTCCATGGCGTCCTCAAGTACAGTTGGGAACCAATACCCAAGCCAGACTACACAGAGGACTAGGGAAGGACAAGACAGGTAGACCTAAACAGAAGGCACCACCGCTTGAAGAACCTTTCTCCCAAATGAGGCCTCAGCCGAGGCAAAAGTATCAAATTTATAAAATTTGGAAAAAGTATGTAGAAGACCAGGTTGCGGCCTTGCAAATCGGTTCCACAGAAGCTTAGTAAAATAAATTAAATCTTCTTCAGACACCAAAACTTCACCTCCTCCTTGCACCAAAGGCAAAGAGAATGACTGAGATTTGTCGGAAGGGGAGTGATACTTAACAGCTTAGCTGTGGTGCTCTTTGCCTCCTCCTGCTGGCCAGGAGTGATATTCCCAACAGTAACTAAGGACGCCATGAACTCACCATATCTTAGGAAAGAAATAAGAAAATGTATGCTTACCTGATAAATTTATTTCTTTGACACGATGAGTCCACGGATCATCTAATTACTATTGGGATATACCACTCCTGCCCAGAAGGAGGCGGCAAAGACCACCACAGCAAAGCTGTTAAATATCACTTCCCTTCCCTCCCACCCCAGTCATTCAACCGAAGTAAAGGAGAGAAAGAAAGCAACAAGCTGCAGAAGTGTCTGAAGTTTATAACATACCAACAACCTGTCTTAAGAAAAAAAATCAGGTAAGCATAAATTTTCTTTTCTTTCTAATGACACGATGAGTACATGGATCATCTAATTACTTTTGGGAATCAATACCCAAGCTAGAGTACACAGATAAGGGAGGGACAAGACAGGGAACCTAAACGGAAAGCACCACTGCTTGAAGAACCTTTCTCCCAAAAGCGGCCTCAGCCGAGGCAAAAGTGTCAAATTTATAGAATTTTGAAAAAGTGTGAAGAGAGGACCAAGTTGTAGCCTTGCAAATCAGTTCCACAGAAGCTTCATTTTTGAACGCCCATGAGGAAGAAACAGCCCTCGTGGAATGAGCCGTAACTCTCTCTGGATGCTGCTGTCCAGCAGTTTCATAGGCAAAACGCATGATACTCTTCAGCCATAAGGAAAGAGAAGTAGCCGTAGCTTTCTGTCCCTTACATTTCCAGAGAAAACCACAAACAAAGCAGAAGACTGACGAAAATCCTTAGTCGCCTGTAAGTAAAATTTTAGTGCATGTACCACGTCCAAATTGTGCAGAAGCCGTTCCTTCTGAGAAGAAGGATTAGGATACAAGGAAGGAGCAACAATCTCCTGATTAATGTTCCAGTCAGAAACTACTTTAGGGAGATACCCTAACTTTGTACGTAAAACTACCTTATCCGAAGAAAATAAAAAAACTTTTACCACTTCCTTGCTCAAACATAGGCAAAGAGAATGACTGGGGTGGGAGGGAAGTGATATTTAACAGCTTTGCTGTGGTGCTCTTTCTGCCTCCTGCTGGGCAGAAGTGATATATCCCAATAGTAATTAGATGATCCGTAGACTCGTGTCATTAGAAAGAAATTAATAACAAAAATACATAAATGTAAGATCACAACCAACCAAAAGTGCAATACAGTTAAAAACATAACAGTGCACTGTTTAATCATGGAAAACAACACTATGGGATTAGATTACCTTGACTGGTACGCTTTACCAATGCTCTCATTACATGTCCAACTCCATTAAAGTCTATGGAGTTGGAAATGTGAACAGAGCATTGGTAAAGCTTTCCAATCGAATAATCTAAATCTAGTCCTATAATTGTAGGATGAGTGTTCATAGGAATTTACTTAATATGTCCTATGAACACTCTTCCTGCAATTATATAAGCTAAGGATGTTCCTCAGAGTACAGTATGTTTTGAGCATAATTGTGCAAGAGAAGAACTAGCAGTAAAACAGACAATCTAGCAATTAGAAAACATTTACAATCTAGCAATTAGAAAACATTTTTCAAAAGTGTTATTCACAAGTTCTTTATAAGGTACAGAAGCATCGCTGCATGTTCAGCTATAAAAGTCTGTTTCTTTTATCAGTAAGGACGTTTGACGCTAAGATGAACAGTCTTTCACTTTCCACACTACTGCATGGGGCAGAAATATATTTTTGGGCCATTAAATCTCAGTCTATTAACTGCCCAGTACTTCAGAGGTTTGTCTGAATAAGGTACAGTGATAACTGTGAACAGAAGTGAACAATTTTAGTTAAGTCTCCACTCCATCTTAAAATGAAATGAGAACATAAAAATCTGAAAAAAATGCCACAAGATGGCATACAGGTAATATCTAAGATCTGGAGGTATCAGTTTAAAGGGACAGTCAACACCAGAAGTTTTGTTGTTTAAAAAGAAAGATAATCCCTTTATTACCCATTCCCCAGTTTTGCATAACCAAAACAGTTCTAATAATACACGTTTTACCTCTAATTACCTTGTATCTAAGCGTCTGCTGACTGCCCCCTTATTTCAGTTCTTTTGACAGACATGCAGATTAGCCAATCAGTGCTCACTTCACGTGCATGAGCTCAATGTTATCTATATGAAACACATGAACTAATGCCCTCTAGTGGTCAAAATGCATTCAGATTAGAGTCAGTCTTCAAGGTCAAAGAAATTAGCATATGAACCTTCTTGGTTTAGCTTTCAACTAAGAATACCAAGAGAACAAAGCAAAATTGGTGATAAAAGTAAAATTGGGAAGTTGTTTAAAATTACATGTCCTGTTTAGATTGATCAACTTTTTCCATAAAATTGTACTTCTTTTAGTTCATAATTTACCAATATATATATTTTTTTTTTTTATTTTACTGTTCTCCACAGAAAATTTTGACAGGCAGGTGGCATTATGAAATAGCCGGGTTGGGGGCAGTGTAATATTTTCTAACATATAATTTTCAGTTACCCAAAAGCACAAATTAACACATTTATTTAATGATATGTGCATTAAAACATGAACATTTTTCTTATTAGCTAATTTTAGATTAACATTAGCTAAAATTTTAGCCGGGTGGTGCATCTGCTAAAAAGGTCCTGGGGAGAAGAGTGTGAGTATATACACACACACAACCCACACATTTTAATCATATACTATTTGCATGATACAACTTCAACTTTGTTATTTGTGTGACTATTTTGCTGTGCATTACAAGTGTTCTACCTATTTATACAGGTGCAGTAATAAACTTGGCATTATGTTGGTGTTTTTTTTCAATGCCCTTGAGAAAACCGTTTATTATCTTATTTGCCCTGCTATCACCAAATACAGACTGTAAATAAAGCAGAATATTCTCAGTAACCTCTAAAGGCTGAATAATTGTGGATGGAGGTCATAAACTGTCTGCTGTATACACACATTCATTTTTATATCATAGTGCCTCCCATTCAAAATACATAAATGTCTGGTTTCTAAATGTTGTTTTTTGAGGTTTATTTAAAAGGCATACAACTTTATAGAAAAAAGACAAATAAATTCTTATGTCACATGAGATAAGATTTCAGTTTTACCAAAGGAACAGGCATTAAAATAAAAAGAATACAAAACACAAAGCTAATATCCTATGTACCATATGAACAATATATAGGTAGTATGCCAATCACCTAGAAACATTCTAAATGACACAATAGGCCACTCTTTGACCTCCAGAAGGAAAAGAAAATATTAAAGCAAAAGAAGGTAATTGTAAACACTTGTGGATCTTAAATGATAAACCTCATTTTTATAGTATTTTATAACATGCATTGGACTATAGAGATGTCATATGAAATAAATGAGTAATTGTTAGTTAATATGGGAACAGATTAGCATGGAGCTTGCAAGAGTCACTCATGGACCTTAAAGAACTGTACAGCCTGAGTAATATTTACACGCAGGGAAATATAAATATGACACACTTATGAGTGGTAGTTACAAAGAGGATATATAGAAACCTAGTCTAATTCTGTTTGCATACATAATAATTGTCAACTTATGAGTAGTAGTAAGCCCCATCAAGTACAATAGTGAGTCGTCAGTTGCACCAGACCCTACAGAACTATATAGCGTAAGTGATATTCACTCATATGGAAATGTAATTATGGAGTACTAATGAGTGATATTTATAAGTAGAGTGAATAAGAACCCAGTCTTATATATATATATATATTTCAGCTATGCAGTCTATCATATGAGTGAGATACTGCCGACCTACATCTATACACCACAATCTAGCAATGTAGAAGTAAAAACTAAAGTAGTTCAATTGGTCAGACATATTAGGTATATCAATATAGTGCACTATGGGGGCAAACTATTTAAACAAGAGACAGTACATATGTCTGTTGATAAATAACTTGTGTTATATCCCTGTAGGGCCATTCATACTGGATTATGATTAACTGAAAGGGGGGAAATTATGGGGAAACTGTTTTGGGTGAGGCTGTGAAAATTTGAACTGTACAAATTATTTACTGAGGTAGCGAAACACTTAAGGAACAAAACATACACAGATATTGTCTAGCTATGCATCTCATAGAAAAAAAACCTCACAAAAATAACTGAAGAACTGGTTGCAATAGGAAGTCCATGGAATTGAAAACCTCAAGGTAGTTTTTCATGAGTCAAATGAAAGACAAATTATTTTAAAACCCAAGTGTTCTCAGATACATATCTTCCCCATGAGGAGCAGAAAATAAACACATATATGTCCCAACACTTAGTACGGTGCATCAATTAAGGCTTCTCAGCAAGTCTCCCCCACGTGTCGTGAGTGCAACCATATAATATATTTTAACATTTTAAACAGAAACAGTAAAGTTACCCCTAAAACTCCTAAGGGTCCGGAATAAACATGAGCACAGACTAACTTTAACATTTGGCATATAAAGACAAATAAGCCTCTAGCCCACTCCTATGCGTAAAGCGCACAAAGTCAGTCCCTCTCTCGGTCTCATGGGGGTAATATGTGCGAGGATATACTTGCCAACATGCAAACATGACCTCCATGGTTGCCATTCAAATGTCTCAGCAGCCTTAGTGGCGTTGCTCCTGAGCGAAGAGAACTCGCACCATGTAGATCTCACTAGTTCCCCTGAGAGTAAGGGCTCCCGATGTTTTTGTGGGCAGCTGAGATTGATTCCATCCAAGTTAAGGTTATCAGCTCTCTTAGGTCCTGCAACATGAGCTTAATGTAAACTTCTCTCTTTAGGGACATGGGAGTGATCAGCACCCGCAGTTTCAGTAGTTACAGGCGATCTGGCAGCACCATGGAGGGTAGGTACATCTGTGATTTTCTGATCTCCCGGGTGAAACCCATCTTCAGACTTTTGAGAGTCTTGCTGGTGGAGGTCACCCTTTGGCACCATATCCTGGAATACTGAGTACAGTAGTCCTTCTAGGCTCCGCTTCACCTCCTGGAAGTGTAGATCTAGAAGAGATTGTAGGCGTCTCTCCCACGCATCCAGCGCCACCATGGATAGGACATTTCAGCAGTCCAGTAGGATCATGGGGTAGTATTGCTTAGGAGTAAAATCGCTGTTCTGATTCAGGCGATGTAAGATTAAAACATCAAACTGATATACTCATATCTCAGCATTAGCTGCTGGGTAACAAGGCCACCGGGCACCTCTCCTGGGGGGTAGAACTAAGGCCGCAACCTCACTAGTGATACCGGGCTCTGATGCCAGGAACTGTTTCCAAAAGCTTAGGCTTATCCAATGTAGGATCTTTAGTGGGTTTTAAATTAAGTTGTGTAGGACAGAAGGAGTCAGCAAAAATGCCATATTATACAAAAAACTATCGGAATGCTGGAGCAGCATGCAGATATGTGACCAGTCATCTGGTTTCTAAATGTTTAAAAACTGTATTAATATGCAAGCATGTATAGTCACACATGAATAAGTTAAAGGGATATGAAACCCACATTTTTTCCTTTTATAATTCAGAAAGGAGTAAATTAGAAATTTGCTTAAAATTGTATGCTCTATTATCAATTTTTCTTCGTTCTCTTGGTATTTTTATTTGAAAAGTAGAAATGTAAGCTTAGAAGTCGGCCCATTTTTGGCTCAGCACTTGTGTAGCTCTTGCAGATTGGTGGCTAAATGTTTTGCTTCTAAATAAGAAACTAATCTATCTACTGAGAAAAAAACTCAATACATTAGCAAAGTTCAGACCTTTATACATGCAACACACAAAAAAACAAAACAAACAAAAAAAACAACAATGTTCCCAACATATAAATGGATCTTGCAGTAGCCTATTCGATCAGTGTTGCCATTTAAAACTATTAGAAATCATTTACAAATGTAATTTTATTAAAATATGTAATTTTATAATTAGCTGATGTTACAATGCTATGTGTTGAAACCACAAAAAAAAAAAAAAAAAAAAAAAAAAAAAAAAAAAGTTAAACACACAGTTAAAGAGCCCCCAGGAGCTCCTGAACACTGCTGGTCCCAAGTGGAAACTGCAGCTGATTTAATTAGCAGTGCGAATAGTAATTCTAGGAATATAATGTAGCTGACATTTTTTAAACAAATACTTGTGTTATGACCAGTTTTGTTATAAATCGTTTAACATATGGAGCTTACCATTCTCTAGTGGAAGGAGACCAACATTTAAAAACATATATATTTTCTATTATTTTAAACAAATACAAGATAGAGATTTTTCACTGCAACATGAAAAAGAAAGCATATGTAAAACAATCTCATTCAGGTTGCCTTCAAAAACACGCACTAGGCCACTTATGGACCCCCATGTGGTGAGCAAATAAGATGACGAAGGTCCCACCAATAACCAGTAGGAGTCGCTCAGGAACCCAGTAAAAAAAATATCTGAGAGACATCAGTGGGAATAAAATGTATCTTTAGATAAGACCACTTCCTGGGTCACAGAAGAAAAGAAAATAAGCAGACTGCACTTACAGAAACTATAGACCATTTACTTGTCTGTCTGTCTATTGCATACCAAATATTTATGTGATAGGGAGCAAAATCTCCATAATTAATAATTTGTAATGCCTGGTTGCAACATATAGCATGTATGCTATAGTCCATACACCCACTACTAGCTATTGGTGTGAAAGGGGGTGAGGGAGTCTGTAGAGTCATGAATAATGAAGCCGCCAGGCCTTCTTTAAAGAGGTTCCCTCCGGGAAGCAGAATATTTTGAAGTCAACAAAATCTCTGTTTCCATCAGCACAGGTAGCTCCTCAGTGAGTTGTATTATGGTATTTGTAAGGAAGGAGGCAAATCACGCTTGAACATGCTTGAAGCTCTCTAAAGAAAATTGTAGGAGTCTCCACCATGTTGGTAGAATGTACGTAAATGCCTTTCAGGTTAGGTTGAGTAGCACTATTTTCATAATGCAGATTTCCTTTTACCGGAGGGTGAAGGGGGCAATGATTGAAGGCCCCCTCACATACCAGCCCACACTAAAAAAAGCTAGCAAAGTTATTAAGATTTACATCCCATTGTGAGCAATGAAATGAAATATCTCTAAAGATTAGGAGATGACTTTAGGAAATGTCACGGTGAATGATCAGCTTTATTTGCTCACGTCTCAGACATGCCAGAAGACTAAACTGGTTTTAATAGTATTACACTATATTTATTTATTTATTTATTTTGGGGGTTCTTTATCCCAAAATGACTGAACACAATTGTATATGCCTGATTACTAATGTGTTTATTTTGTGTATCCTGACAGATTTGATTCTACCACTGTGTGTATGCTGCACTTTTTATTATTATTTTGTACGTTTTTTTTCCATTCTGTGTTATGCATATATTTTTTCATTAAATAGTTTATCTGATTATAGATATTTACTAGTCTTTCTGCAAATATTTTTTATTAAAAGTTTTAATAATTTACCCATTTACTAAAAGGTGAAGAGAAGTCATCTAGTAACAAAAATGTAAGTAAAATGATATACCTCTTTTTGCATGCGATAATATTCATCAATAGCATACTGGTACTTAGGTGTACTGACACCCAGAACAGAAGCAATCTTCTCTCCCATGAAGTCACAAACTGAAAATAAAAGAATAAAATACATGTCAGATATTTGATTAATAAAAGATGCTCTGAAAAATGATACAGAAAAAAACCCACCACACAATATACACACACACAGCTGTGAAAAATGCATCACTTCTAGGTACACTTATGCAGTCAGGGATGTTATAGTTATATAGTCAGATAACATAACAGGTGCCACTGATCATCAGTTTAATATATAGACTTAAATACTATCATTGTCAAACACCATGGCAAGATAGAGCCATCCACAAGGTTCCAGATGTGCTGTCCAAGTTCTTGTGAAGAAGCACAAAGAAATAGGCAATGCTGAGGACCATAGACGTAGTGGTCGCCTAAAGAAAAAGTGCAGCAGATGAAAGACATCTTGCTTAAAAAGGGACACCGAACCCAAATGTTTTCTTTCATTATTCAGATAAAGCATAAAATTTTAAGCAACATTCTAATTTATTCCTATTGTCAATTTTTCTTCGTTCTCTTGCCATCTATTTTAAAAGCAGGAATGTAAATCTTAGAAGCCAGCCTATTTTAGGTTCAGCACCATGGATAGCGCTTGCTTATTAGAGGCTGACATTTAGCCACCAATAAGTATAACCCAGGTTCTCAACCAAAAATGGTCCGGCTCCTATGCATCACATTCCTGCTTTTTAAATAAAGATAGCAAAAAGAACAAAGAAAAAAAATTCCTAATAAGAGTAAATTAGAAAGTTGCCTACTCTGAGACATGAAAGAAAAAATTGGGTTTAGTGTCCCTTTAACCCTTTCCGGTCCTATGTCGGAATATATCTAACAAAGGGATATATTCCGACATAGGACCGGAAAGGTGACAGGACCGGAAAGGTGACAAAGTTCCCAGTTACATTACCAGTGATCGGTGCACAGCTAGGCTAAATGTGGCGCTGTGCACTGATCACTGGTACTAGATTGACACTGCAAGCACAGGGACCGCTGCAGGAAGCGGAACGACCTAGACGGCACTGGCCACCAGCTATCAGATTCCCCGCTGTCCTGGCTGAATGGGGAGAAATGAGAGGCCGGGAGGGAGGGAGGGAGGGAGGAGCCTGGCAGCACAACCCTGATGTGTGCAAGGGATCTGGATAAGCCAAGCCTAATAATCTGCTGTCAGTCTGTGAAGATAGAGAGATAGATATATAGATAGACACACACAGTATCTCACGAAAATAAGTACACCCCTCACATTTTTGTAAATATTTTATTTACAAAATAAAATATTCCATTTAGGGGTGTACTCACTTTTGTAACCAACGGTTTAGACATTAATGGCTGTGTGTTGAGTTATTTTGAGGGGACAGCACATTTACACAGTTATACAGGCTGTACACTCACTACTTTACATTGTAGCAAACTTATTTCTTCAGTTTTGTCACATTAAAAGATATAATAAAATATTTACAAAAAAAATGTAAGGGGTATACTCACTTTTGTGATCTAGAGAGAAAATTATAATGAAAGTATACTGCGCAAAAAAAAAAAAAAAAAAAAAAATTATATATATATATATATATATATATATATATATATATATATATATATATATATATATATATATATATATATATATATATATATATATATATATATATATATATATATATATATAAAAAATAATGTGACAAATCACTGTCCTATCTGTATCCCTAAGGCAGATGGTAAAATATATAAGACCTGCTGGCACACTTATTAAACATGAATAGGCCAAGAAAGGGTTAATGCCATTCACAATCAGAAGATGTCCAGCAGTGCCATCAGCTCAGAATTGGCAAAAACCATAGTCTCAATGCTGAGAAGCAGAGGCAGAACATTAATCAACATGCAATACACCATCACAGGGAGGCATCTGATTGGCCCCAAATTTAATCTGCAGCACGACAATGGCTGCAAACATACAGCTAAAGTCATTAAGAACTATAGTCACTGTAAAGAATAATAAGGAGTTCTAGAAGTGTTGGTATAGTCCTCACACATACCTTTATCTAAACATCAAATCTGAGATCATTAACCCCTTAAGGACCGGGCATTTCAGACAAAAACTTCCCCAAAAGACCAGAGCATTTTGCCATCACTACATTTAAACAGAAATAGAGCCTTTTTTTATATTTACCTATCAAAACTATATTTTTTTTTTAGTAGACAACCCAAAGTATTGATTTAGGCCCATTTTGGTATATTTCATGCCACCATTTCACCGCCAAATGTGATCAAATAAAATTAAAAAAAAATCGTTCACTTTTTCAAAATTTTAGGTTTCTCACTGAAATTATTTACAAACAGCTTATGCAATCATGGCACAAATGGTTGTAAATGCTTCTCTGGGATCCCCTTTGTTCAGAAATAGCAGACATATACGGCTTTGCCATTTCTTTTTGGTAATTAAAAGGCTGCTAAATGCCGCTGCACACCACACTTGTATTATGCCCAGCAGTGAAGGGGTTAATAAGGTAGTTTGTAGGGTTAATTTTAGCTTTAGTGTAGAGATCAGCCTCCCACCTAACACATCCCACCCCCTGACCCCTCCCTGACCCCTCTCAACCAGCTCTATTTCCTCCCCTACGCCACAATGGTCACCCCCATTTTAAGTACTTGCAGAAAGTCTTTTTTTTTATATAAATATATTTTCTGCTGTGTAGGACTCCCCCTTACCCCTCAACCTCCCTGACCCCCCCCCCCCCCCCCCCCCAAACAGCTCTCTAACCCTCCCTCCTCTAACTAGATCCAGCATTTTAGGTACTGGCAGCTGTCTGCCAAAAAACCCGGTTTTCCCAAATGTGACCATTTTATTTCTTTTAAAAAAATGCCCACACTGTTTCTGTAGTGTTAGCTGCCCCCACCTCATTTACCCCCCTCCCAGATCGCTTTCACATCCTCCACTGTATGTTTTCCCCCTCTCCCTCCTTCCCTGCTGCTCTGACCGATTTTTTTTTGTATAGCGTAGCGGTCCGCCCCTCCAGCGATGGGCCGCCCACCCACCTCCCCCCTTACCCTCTGAACACAATCGGCACCACCACTGTCCACAGAGTGGCCCTCTCTGCATCAATAACTCTGTCCGTCTGTTTCTGCAGAAATAGCACAATCGCTATTTTTAGCGAGATTGCGGCAGAGAGAGGCCCAGGACATCAGCAGGGTACATCACTGGTCCTTAAGGGCATAACGACCAGCGTCGTACAGGGTACGGCACTGGTCGTTAAGGGTGAGTAACCCGAAAAGTTGCTGTTTTGTGCCATGATGCTTATATAAAGCATAGATTCTTCATAAGGTTGGGTGCTTTGGACTCTGATTTGTGTGATTTGAGGGGTGTTTGCAGTAGCCCCTATATCACTGGCACCAGGTATAGTGCTGTTTGTCACTTGGACTGTTCGTTTACAAGAAGGGACAGAAGCATCGGAGGCTGCCTAAATCCACATAAGAACTATGGCTAGTTCTCCAAGATTTTAAGAACAACCTACCTGCTGAGTTCCTTGAAAAACTGTCTGCAAGTGTACCTAGAAGAATTGATGCTGTTTTGAAGACAGAGTGGTCACAACAAATATTGATTTTTCTTCTGTTAATTCACTTTGCATTTTGTTAATTGATATTTTTAAAAGCATTCTCACTTTACAGCATTTCTTTCACACCTGCCTAAAACTTTTGCAGAGTAGAGTGTGTGTGTGTGAACATACACAAACTAACAAACCATGACATCTTAATGGCCACGGATACTTTATATAATCCATTAAAAAAAATAATTCTAGCAAAATTTTGGAAACTAAAAATGCTACACTGTATTGTTTACATAATTATTACATTATGCAAGAAGTTAACACATTATGTGGGCCATGGAAATTAAACTATTGTAACGTTTAAAGTATTTTAATCATTGAATAAAGTGCAGTTTAAAACATTTAAAAAAAAAAAAAAAAAAAAAAAAACAGAATTTATGTTTACCTGATAAATTACTTTCTCCAACGGTGTGTCCGGTCCACGGCGTCATCCTTACTTGTGGGATATTCTCTTCCCCAACAGGAAATGGCAAAGAGCCCAGCAAAGCTGGTCACATGATCCCTCCTAGGCTCCGCCTACCCCAGTCATTCGACCGACGTTAAGGAGGAATATTTGCATAGGAGAAACCATATGGTACCGTGGTGACTGTAGTTAAAGAAAATAAATTATCAGACCTGATTAAAAAAACCAGGGCGGGCCGTGGACCGGACACACCGTTGGAGAAAGTAATTTATCAGGTAAACATAAATTCTGTTTTCTCCAACATAGGTGTGTCCGGTCCACGGCGTCATCCTTACTTGTGGGAACCAATACCAAAGCTTTAGGACACGGATGAAGCAAATCAGGTCACCTAAATGGAAGGCACCACGGCTTGCAAAACCTTTCTCCCAAAAATAGCCTCAGAAGAAGCAAAAGTATCAAACTTGTAAAATTTGGTAAAAGTGTGCAGTGAAGACCAAGTCGCTGCCCTACATATCTGATCAACAGAAGCCTCGTTCTTGAAGGCCCATGTGGAAGCCACAGCCCTAGTGGAATGAGCCGTGATTCTTTCGGGAGGCTGCCGTCCGGCAGTCTCGTAAGCCAATCTGATGATGCTTTTAATCCAAAAAGAGAGAGAGGTAGAAGTTGCTTTTTGACCTCTCCTTTTACCAGAATAAACAACAAACAAGGAAGATGTTTGTCTAAAATCCTTTGTAGCATCTAAATAGAATTTTAGAGCGCGAACAACATCCAGATTGTGCAACAAACGTTCCTTCTTTGACACTGGTTTCGGACACAGAGAAGGTACGATAATCTCCTGGTTAATGTTTTTGTTAGAAACAACTTTTGGAAGAAAACCAGGTTTAGTACGTAAAACCACCTTATCTGCATGGAACACCAGATAAGGAGGAGAACACTGCAGAGCAGATAATTCTGAAACTCTTCTAGCAGAAGAAATCGCAACTAAAAACAAAACTTTCCAAGATAATAACTTAATATCAACGGAATGTAGGGGTTCAAACGGAACCCCCTGAAGAACTGAAAGAACTAAGTTGAGACTCCAAGGAGGAGTCAAAGGTTTGTAAACAGGCTTAATTCTAACCAGAGCCTGAACAAAGGCTTGAACATCTGGCACAGCTGCCAGCTTTTTGTGAAGTAACACAGACAAGGCAGAAATCTGTCCCTTCAGGGAACTAGCAGATAATCCTTTTTCCAATCCTTCTTGAAGGAAGGATAGAATCTTAGGAATCTTAACCTTGTCCCAAGGGAATCCTTTAGATTCACACCAACAGATATATTTTTTCCAAATTTTGTGGTAAATCTTTCTAGTTACAGGCTTTCTGGCCTGAACAAGAGTATCGATAACAGAATCTGAGAACCCTCGCTTCGATAAGATCAAGCGTTCAATCTCCAAGCAGTCAGCTGGAGTGAAACCAGATTCGGATGTTCGAACGGACCCTGAACAAGAAGGTCTCGTCTCAAAGGTAGCTTCCAAGGTGGAGCCGATGACATATTCACCAGATCTGCATACCAAGTCCTGCGTGGCCACGCAGGAGCTATCAAGATCACCGACGCCCTCTCCTGATTGATCCTGGCTACCAGCCTGGGGATGAGAGGAAACGGCGGGAACACATAAGCTAGTTTGAAGGTCCAAGGTGCTACTAGTGCATCCACTAGAGCCGCCTTGGGATCCCTGGATCTGGACCCGTAGCAAGGAACTTTGAAGTTCTGACGAGAGGCCATCAGATCCATGTCTGGAATGCCCCACAGCTGAGTGACTTGGGCAAAGATTTCCGGATGGAGTTCCCACTCCCCCGGATGCAATGTCTGACGACTCAGAAAATCCGCTTCCCAATTTTCCACTCCTGGGATGTGGATAGCAGACAGGTGGCAGGAGTGAGACTCCGCCCATAGAATGATTTTGGTCACTTCTTCCATCGCTAGGGAACTCCTTGTTCCCCCCTGATGGTTGATGTACGCAACAGTTGTCATGTTGTCTGATTGAAACCGTATGAACTTGGCCCTCGCTAGCTGAGGCCAAGCCTTGAGAGCATTGAATATCGCTCTCAGTTCCAGAATATTTATCGGTAGAAGAGATTCTTCCCGAGACCAAAGACCCTGAGCTTTCAGGGATCCCCAGACCGCGCCCCAGCCCATCAGACTGGCGTCGGTCGTGACGATGACCCACTCCGGTCTGCGGAATGTCATCCCTTGTGACAGGTTGTCCAGGGACAGCCACCAACGGAGTGAGTCTCTGGTCCTCTGATTTACTTGTATCTTCGGAGACAAGTCTGTATAATCCCCATTCCACTGACTGAGCATGCACAGTTGTAATGGTCTTAGATGAACGCGCGCAAAAGGAACTATGTCCATTGCCGCTACCATCAAACCGATCACTTCCATGCACTGCGCTATGGAAGGAAGAGGAACGGAATGAAGTATCCGACAAGAGTCTAGAAGTTTTGTTTTTCTGGCCTCTGTCAGAAAAATCCTAATTTCTAAGGAGTCTATTATTGTTCCCAAGAAGGGAACCCTTGTTGACGGAGATAGAGAACTCTTTTCCACGTTCACTTTCCATCCGTGAGATCTGAGAAAGGCCAGGACAATGTCCGTGTGAGCCTTTGCTTGAGGAAGGGACGACGCTTGAATCAGAATGTCGTCCAAGTAAGGTACTACAGCAATGCCCCTTGGTCTTAGCACAGCTAGAAGGGACCCTAGTACCTTTGTGAAAATCCTTGGAGCAGTGGCTAATCCGAAAGGAAGCGCCACGAACTGGTAATGCTTGTCCAGGAATGCGAACCTTAGGAACCGATGATGTTCCTTGTGGATAGGAATATGTAGATACGCATCCTTTAAATCCACCGTGGTCATGAATTGACCTTCCTGGATGGAAGGAAGAATAGTTTGAATGGTTTCCATCTTGAACGATGGAACCTTGAGAAACTTGTTTAAGATCTTGAGATCTAAGATTGGTCTGAACGTTCCCTCTTTTTTGGGAACTATGAACAGATTGGAGTAGAACCCCATCCCTTGTTCTCTTAATGGAACAGGATGAATCACTCCCATTTTTAACAGGTCTTCTACACAATGTAAGAATGCCTGTCTTTTTATGTGGTCTGAAGACAACTGAGACCTGTGGAACCTCCCCCTTGGGGGAAGCCCCTTGAATTCCAGAAGATAACCTTGGGAGACTATTTCTAGCGCCCAAGGATCCAGAACATCTCTTGCCCAAGCCTGAGCGAAGAGAGAGAGTCTGCCCCCCACCAGATCCGGTCCCGGATCGGGGGCCAACATTTCATGCTGTCTTGGTAGCAGTGGCAGGTTTCTTGGCCTGCTTTCCCTTGTTCCAGCCTTGCATTGGTCTCCAAGCTGGCTTGGCTTGAGAAGTATTACCCTCTTGCTTAGAGGACGTAGCACTTTGGGCTGGTCCGTTTCTACGAAAGGGACGAAAATTAGGTTTATTTTTTGCCTTGAAAGGCCGATCCTGAGGAAGGGCGTGGCCCTTACCCCCAGTGATATCAGAGATAATCTCTTTCAAGTCAGGGCCAAACAGCGTTTTCCCCTTGAAAGGAATGTTAAGTAGCTTGTTCTTGGAAGACGCATCAGCTGACCAAGATTTCAACCAAAGCGCTCTGCGCGCCACAATAGCAAACCCTGAATTCTTAGCCGCTAACCTAGCCAATTGCAAAGTGGCGTCTAGGGTGAAAGAATTAGCCAATTTGAGAGCATTGATTCTGTCCATAATCTCCTCATAAGGGGGAGAATCACTATCGACCGCCTTTATCAGCTCATCGAACCAGAAACATGCGGCTGTAGCTACAGGGACAATGCATGAAATAGGTTGTAGAAGGTAACCCTGCTGAACAAACATCTTTTTAAGTAAACCTTCTAATTTTTTATCCATAGGATCTTTAAAAGCACAACTATCCTCTATGGGTATAGTGGTGCGTTTGTTTAAAGTGGAAACCGCTCCCTCGACCTTGGGGACTGTCTGCCATAAGTCCTTTCTGGGGTCGACCATAGGAAACAATTTTTTAAATATGGGGGGAGGGACGAAAGGAATACCGGGCCTTTCCCATTCTTTATTAACAATGTCCGCCACCCGCTTGGGTATAGGAAAAGCTTCTGGGAGTCCCGGGACCTCTAGGAACTTGTCCATTTTACATAGTTTCTCTGGGATGACCAACTTGTCACAATCATCCAGAGTGGATAATACCTCCTTGAGCAGAATGCGGAGATGTTCCAACTTAAATTTAAACGTAATCACATCAGGTTCAGCTTGTTGAGAAATGTTCCCTGAATCAGTAATTTCTCCCTCAGACAAAACCTCCCTGGCCCCATCAGACTGGGTTAGGGGCCCTTCAGAACCATTATTATCAGCGTCGTCATGCTCTTCAGTATCTAAAACAGAGCAGTCACGCTTACGCTGGTAAGTGTTCATTTTGGCTAAAATGTTTTTGACAGAATTATCCATTACAGCCGTTAATTGTTGCATAGTAAGGAGTATTGGCGCGCTAGATGTACTAGGGGCCTCCTGAGTGGGCAAGACTCGTGTAGACGAAGGAGGGAATGATGCAGTACCATGCTTACTCCCCTCACTTGAGGAATCATCTTGGGCATCATTGTCATTGTCACATAAATCACATTTATTTAAATGAATAGGAATTCTGGCTTCCCCACATTCAGAACACAGTCTATCTGGTAGTTCAGACATGTTAAACAGGCATAAACTTGATAACAAAGTACAAAAAACGTTTTAAAATAAAACCGTTACTGTCACTTTAAATTTTAAACTGAACACACTTTATTACTGCAATTGCGAAAAAACATGAAGGAATTTTTCACCACAGTGTCTTAAAGCCTTAAAAGTATTGCACACCAAATTTGGAAGCTTTAACCCTTAAAATAACGGAACCGGAGCCGTTTTTAACTTTAACCCCTTTACAGTCCCTGGTATCTGCTTTGCTGAGACCCAACCAAGCCCAAAGGGGAATACGATACCAAATGACGCCTTCAGAAAGTCTTTTCTAAGTATCAGAGCTCCTCTCACATGCGACTGCATGTCATGCCTCTCAAAAACAAGTGCGCAACACCGGCGCGAAAATGAGGCTCTGCCTATGATTTGGGAAAGCCCCTAAATAATAAGGAGTCTAAAACAGTGCCTGCCGATATTATTATATCAAAATACCCAGATAAAATGATTCCTCAAGGCTAAATATGTGTTAATAATGAATCGATTTAGCCCAGAAAAAGTCTACAGTCTTAATAAGCCCTTGTGAAGCCCTTATTTACGATCTTTATAAACATGGCTTACCGGATCCCATAGGGAAAATGACAGCTTCCAGCATTACATCGTCTTGTTAGAATGTGTCATACCTCAAGCAGCAAGAGACTGCTCACTGTTCCCCCAACTGAAGTTAATTGCTCTCAACAGTCCTGTGTGGAACAGCCATGGATTTTAGTGACGGTTGCTAAAATCATTTTCCTCATACAAACAGAAATCTTCATCTCTTTTCTGTTTCTGAGTAAATAGTACATACCAGCACTATTTTAAAATAACAAACTCTTGATTGAATAATAAAAACTACAGTTAAACACTAAAAAACTCTAAGCCATCTCCGTGGAGATGTTGCCTGTACAACGGCAAAGAGAATGACTGGGGTAGGCGGAGCCTAGGAGGGATCATGTGACCAGCTTTGCTGGGCTCTTTGCCATTTCCTGTTGGGGAAGAGAATATCCCACAAGTAAGGATGACGCCGTGGACCGGACACACCTATGTTGGAGAAAAAGGATTTGCAGTTTTGAAGCATATATTGATTTAATCTAAAACATTCAAAATGTATGTGTGCTTTTTAAGAGGCACTCATTATACAATGTCTTTTTATTATCTTTTGGTCATGGACATCCTCAGCAATGTTTAATATCAATGTAAACTAAATATATATTTATTGTTTTATAGTACTAAAGTAATTATACAGAAAGTTATGGAGACATTTTAGTATATAAATAAAGTGCTCAGTTTCCCTTTTTCTAGCAATTATCCTCTGCTAACAGTTAACCACAAGTCACACTCCACAGATTTTAAGTTTGACCTTATATCAAAGCATAAGTACTCACTTAAAGGGACATGATATCCAAATGCTGAAGCACTTTAAAGTGATGCAGCATAGCTGTAAAAAGCTGAATAGGAAATATCACCTGTTACATCTCTATGCAAAACATTTACCTCAAAATTTCCTAAGTATTCACACCCCACTGTAAAGAGACTTTAGTCCCAGGACTTCCAAGTGAGTGAGCATCTAGTATATGCAGGCACAGTCATGTTATTTTCCTATTCAGTTTAAGGAAATTTACTGTGAAATCTCAGGAGATACCAGCAAAGCAATGCAAGACCTCAGCACTGCTGAAGCAGATTGGCTATCGTGGGGGGTGTTTCCCAAACTTGCAGCTTTACAGCAGCTGTAACTGTTCACAGAGCCCTTACTCTGGTGAGCTGAAGAAATATAGGTAAAATATTTTCCCTTTTTACATAGAGACATCCGGATGACATTCTCATGTCAGCTTTTTACAGTTATGCTGCATCACTTTCAAGCATATGAGAATTATGTCCCTTTATGCTACTTAATGACAACAAGCAACAATTAAAAAGAATGTGCGGCTTGTTTGAAACAAGCAACTCTTCTAATGACTAATGGATATGTTCAGCCCACCTCCGAAAAAAAAAATACTGCGGATGCCTCAAATTTTGGTTCTAAGATGGGGGTTCTATGGTCTATTCTAAGTCCAGACCACTCTAAAAACCACCTAGTAGAAAAGTTACTGCAATAGGTATGACAATTGGAGCAAGAGATCCCCTTATCTGATAAAGGATAAGCCCTTTTTGTTCATTTGAGTGTTTTGTGATGGGTGAATGCAGTATTTGGTTTCTACTGCATGTTCTTGTGATTGTCCGGCCAATCTCAATTCTTTAGCTTTTTTAGTATTATAGTTTTAAATTGCCAGGTGACCACATTATAAAATACATTTTACCCCTAGAATATATATCAGGTCAGGGATGTTTTTTTGACTTGAGACATGTAATGGATTTTACCTTCTGCAAAAAAGGATGAAATAACTGACATTATAAGAGACAGATTACCTGAAAGTGTTGATGTAGCAACCCTCAGTAAGTAAAACCAGAGGTATGGGCCCCATGTTAACTTTGCCTGTATTTAAAATAAAACACAATATGAGTCACAGGTCTATTAAATAACAATTAAGTTACAAAACTGCATTGCTTTCTAAAATAATAAAATAAGCTATTGTCAAATCTACAGTTAAAAAGGGACCCAAATTTTTATTTTATGAACCCAAATTTTTTATTTTATGATTCAGATAGAGCAGGCAATTTTAAGCAACTTTCTAATTTACTCCTATTATCAATTTTTCTTCATTCTCTTGCTATCTTTATTTGAAAAGCAAGAATGTAAGTTTATAAGCCATCCCATTTTTGGTTCACAACCGGGGTTGTCCTTGCTGATTGGACAGCACCAATAAACAAGTGCTGACCAGGGTCTGAACCAAAAAACATAATTTATGTAAGAACTTACCTGATAAATTCATTTCTTTCATATTAGCAAGAGTCCATGAGCTAGTGACGTATGGGATATACATTCCTACCAGGAGGGGCAAAGTTTCCCAAACCTCAAAATGCCTATAAATACACCCCTCACCACACCCACAAATCAGTTTAACGAATAGCCAAGAAGTCGGGTGATAAGAAAAAAGTGCGAAGCATAAATATAAGGAATTGGAATAATTGTGCTTTATACAAAACAAAACAAAAAAAAAAAAATCATAACCACCACAAAAATGGGTGGGCCTCATGGACTCTTGCTAATATGAAAGAAATGAATTTATCAGGTAAGTTCTTACATAAATTATGTTTTCTTTTATGTAATTAGCAAGAGTCCATGAGCTAGTGACGTATGGGATAATGACTACCCAAGATGTGGATCTTCCACGCAAGAGTCACTAGAGAGGGAGGGATAAAATAAAGACAGCCAATTCCGCTGAAAAAAAATCCACACCCAAAAATAAAGTTTAAATCTCATAAAGAAAAAAACTGAAAATATAAGCAGAAGATTCAAACTGAAACAGCTGCCTGAAGTACTTTTCTACCAAAGACAGCTTCAGAAGAAGAAAACACATCAAAATGGTAGAATTTAGTAAAAGTATGCAAAGAAGACCAAGTTGCTGCTTTGCAAATCTGATCAACCGAAGCATCATTCCTAAACGCCCAGGAAATAGAAACTGACCTAGTAGAATGAGCTGTAATCCTTTGAGGCGGAGTTTTACCCGACTCGACATAAGCATGATGAATTAAAGATTTCAACCAAGATGCCAAAGAAATGGCAGAGGCCTTCTGACCTTTCCTAGAACAGGAAAAGATAATAGACTAGAAGTCTTTCGGAAATTCTTAGTAGCTTCAACATAATATTTCAAAGCTCTAACTACATCCAAAGAATGCAATGATTTCTCCTTAGAATTCCTAGGATTAGGACATAATGAAGGAACCACAATTTCTCTACTAATGTTGTTAGAATTCACAACCTTAGGTAAAAATTTAAAAGAAGTTCGCAACACCGCCTTATCCTGGTGAAAAATCAGAAAAGGAGACTCACAAGAAAGAGCAGATAATTCAGAAACTCTTCTGGCAGAAGAGATGGCCAAAAGGAACAAAACTTTCCAAGAAAGTAATTTAATGTCCAATGAATGCATAGGTTCAAACGGAGGAGCTTGAAGAGCCCCCAGAACCAAATTCAAACTCCAAGGAGGAGAAATTGACTTAATGACAGGTTTTATATGAACCAAAGCCTGTACAAAACAATGAATATCAGGAAGATTAGCAATCTTTCTGTGAAAAAGAACAGAAAGAGCAGAGATTTGTCCTTTCAAGGAACTTGCAGACAAACCTTATCCAAACCATCCTGAAGAAACTGCAAAATTCTCGGAATTCTAAAAGAATGCCAGGAAAAATGATGAGAAAGACACCAAGAAATGTAAGTCTTCCAGACTCTATAAATATATCTCCCTAGATACAGATTTACGAGCCTGTAACATAGTATTAATCACAGAGTCAGAGAAACCTCTTTGACCAAGAATCAAGCGTTCAATCTCCATACCTTTAAATTTAAGGATTTGAGATCCTGATGGAAGAAAGGACCTTGCGACAGAAGGTCTGGTCTTAACGGAAGAGTCCACGGTTGGCAAGAGGCCATCTGGACAAGATCCGCATACCAAAACCTGTGAGGCCATGCTGGAGCTACCAGCAGAACAAACGAGCATTCCTTCAGAATCTTGGAGATCACTCTTGGAAGAAGAACTAGAGGCGGAAAGATATAGGCAGGATGATACTTCCAAGGAAGTGACAATGCATCCACTGCTTCCGCTTGAGGATCCCTGGATCTGGACAGATACCTGGGAAGTTTCTTGTTAAGATGAGAGGCCATCAGATCTATTTCTGGAAGTCCCCACATTTGAACAATCTGAAGAAATCTCTCTGGGTGAAGAGACCATTCGCCCGGATGTAACGTTTGGCGACTGAGATAATACGCTTCCCAATTGTCTATACCTGGGATATGAACCACAGAAACTAGACAGGAGCTGGATTCCGCCCAAACCAGAATTCGAGACACTTCTTTCATAGCCAGAGGACTGTGAGTCCCTCCTTGATGATTGATGTATGCCACAGTTGTGACATTGTCTGTCTGAAAACAAATGAATGATTCTCTCTTTAGAAGAGGCCAAGACTGAAGAGCTCTGAAAATTGCGTGGAGTTCCAAAATATTGATCGGTAATCTCACCTCCTGAGATTCCCAAACCCCTTGTGCTGTCAGAGACCCCCACACAGCTCCCCAACCCAACCTGTAAGACTTGCATCTGTTGAAATTACAGTCCAGGTCGGAAGAACAAAAGAAGCCCCCTGAACTAAACGATGGTGATCTGTCCACCACGTCAGAGAGAGTGTCGAACAATCGGTTTTAAAGATATTAATTGAGATATCT
Source organism: Bombina bombina (assembly GCF_027579735.1). Lineage (NCBI taxonomy): Eukaryota > Metazoa > Chordata > Amphibia > Anura > Bombinatoridae > Bombina > Bombina bombina. The sequence continues at coordinate 182,236,683 of NC_069499.1, read as the reverse complement.
TTGTGTAATCCCTACACCACTGGTTCAGCATACAGAGCTGAAAAGGTCGCACGTGAAAACGAGCAAAGGGGATCGCGTCCGATGCAGCAGTCATAAGACCTAGAATTTCCATGCATAAGGCTACCGAAGGGAATGATTGTGACTGAAGGTTTCGACAAGCTGATATCAATTTTAGATGTCTCTTGTCTGTCAAAGATAGAGTCATGGACACTGAATCTATCTGGAAACCTAAAAAGGTTACCCTTGTCTGAGGAATCAATTAACTTTTTGGTAAATTGATCCTCCAACCATGATCTTGAAGAAACAACACAAGTCGATTCGTATGAGATTCTGCTAAATGTGAAGACTGAGCAAGTACCAAGATATCGTCCAAATAAGGAAATACCACAATACCCTGTTCTCTGATTACAGACAGAAGGGCACCGAGAACCTTTGAAAAAATTCTTGGAGCTGTTGCTAGGCCAAACGGCAGAGCCACAAACTGGTAATGCTTGTCTAGGAAAGAGAATCTCAGAAACTGATAGTGATCTGGATGAATCGGAATATGCAGATATGCATCCTGTAAATCTATTGTAGACATATAATGCCCTTGCTGAACAAAAGGCAGGATAGTCCTTACAGTTACCATTTTGAATGTTGGTATCCTTACATAACGATTCAATATTTTTAGATCCAGAACTGGTCTGAAGGAATTCTCCTTCTTTGGTACAATGAAGAGATTTGAATAAAACCCCAGCCCCTGTTCCAGAATTGGAACTGGCATAATTACTCCAGCCAACTCTAGATCTGAAACACATTTCAGAAATGCTTGAGCCTTCGCTGGGTTTACTGGGACACGGTAAAGAAAAAATCTCTTTGCAGGAGGCCTTATCTTGAAGCCAATTCTGTACCCTTCTGAAACAATGTTCTGAATCCAAAGATTGTGAACGGAATTGATCCAAATTTCTTTGAAAAAACGTAATCTGCCCCCTACCAGCTGAGCTGGAATGAGGGCCGCACCTTCATGTGGACTTAGGAGCTGGCTTTGATTTTCTAAAAGGCTTTGATTTATTCCAGACTGGAGATGGTTTCCAAACTGATACCGCTCCTGAGGATGAAGGATCAGGCTTTTGTTCCTTGTTGTGACGAAAGGAACGAAAACGATTATTAGACCTAAATTTACCTTTAGATTTTTTATCCTGTGGTAAAAAAAGTTCCTTTCCCTCCAGTAACAGTTGAGATAATAGAATCCAACTGAGAACCAAATAATTTATTACCCTGGAAAGAAAGGGAAAGCAGAGTAGACTTAGAAGACATATCAGCATTCCAAGTTTTAAGCCATAAAGCTCTTCTAGCTAAAATAGCTAGAGACATATACCGGACATCAACTCTAATGATATCAAAGATGGCATCACAAATAAAATTATTAGCATGTTGAAGAAGAAGAATAATAATGCTATGAGAATTATGATCTGTTACTTGTTGCGCTAAAGCTTCCAACCAAAAAGTTGAAGCTGCAGCAACATCCGCCAAAGATATAGCAGGTCTAAGAAGATTACCTGAACACAAGTAAGCTTTTCTTAGAAAGGATTCAATTTTCCTATCTAAAGGATCCTTAAACGAAGTACCATCTGCCGTAGGAATAGTAGTACGCTTAGCAAGAGTAGAGATAGCCCCATCAACCTTAGGGATTTTGTCCCAAAACTCTAATCTGTCAGATGGCACAGGATATAATTGCTTAAAACGTTTAGAAGGAGTAAATGAATTACCCAAATTATTCCATTCCCTGGAAATTACTTCAGAAATAGCACCAGGGACAGGAAAAACTTCTGGAATAACTACAGGAGATTTAAAAACCTTATCTAAACGTTTAGATTTAGTATCAAGAGGACCAGAAGACTCAATTTCTAATGCAATTAGGACTTCTTTAAGTAAAGAACGAATAAATTCCATTTTAAATAAATATGAAGATGTATCAGCATCAACCTCTGAGACAGAATCCTCTGAACCAGAAGAACCATTATCAGAATCAGAATGATGATGTTTATTTAAAAATTCATCTGAAAAAAGAGAAGTTTTAAAAGACTTTTTACGTTTACTAGAAGGAGGAATAACAGACATAGCCTTCTTAATGGATTTAGAAACAAAATCTCTTATGTTATCAGGAACACTGAGTATTAGATGTTGATGGAACAGCAACAGGTAATGTAACAGTACTAAAAGGAAATATTATCTGCATTAACAAGTTTGTCATGACAATCAGTACAAACAACAGCTGGAGGAACAGATACCATAAGTTTACAGCAGATACACTTAGCTTTGGTAGCTCCAGCACCAGGCAGCGATTTTCCAGAAGTATCTTCTGACTCAGTTTCAACGTGGGACATCTTGCAATATGTAATAGAAAAAACAACATATAAAGCAAAATTAATCAAATTCCTTAAATGACAGTTTCAGGAATGGGAAAAAATGCCAGTGAACAAGCTTCTAGCAACCAGAAGCAATAAATAATGAGACTTAAATAATGTGGAGACAATAGTGACACCCATATATTTTTTTAGCGCCAAAAAAGACGCCCACATTATTTGGCGCCTAAACGCCACATCCGGAAAGCCGACACTTTTGGCGCAAAAAACGTCAAAAATGACGCAACTTCCGGCGACACGTATGACGCCGGAAACAGAAAAAAAAAATTTGCGCCAAAAAAGTCCGCGCCAAGAATGACGCAATAAAATGAAGCATTTTCAGCCCCCGCGAGCCTAACAGCCCACATGGAAAAAGTCAAATTTTAAGGTAAGAAAAATTTGATTTATTCATATGCATTATCCCAAATATGAAACTGACTGTCTGAAATAAGGAACGTTGAACATCCTGAGTCAAGGCAAATAAAATGTTTGAATACATATATTTAGAACTTTATAAAAAGTGCCCAACCATAGCTTAGAGTGTCACAGAAAATAAGACTTACTTACCCCAGGACACTCATCTACATGTTGTAGAAAGCCAAACCAGTACTGAAACGAAAATCAGTAGAGGTAATGGTATATATAAGAGTATATCGTCGATCTGAAAAGGGAGGTAAGAGATGAATCTCTACGACCGATAACAGAGAACCTATGAAATAGACCCCGTAGAAGGAGATCATTGAATTCAAATAGGCAATACTCTCCTCACATCCCTCTGACATTCACTGCACGCTGAGAGGAAAACCGGGCTCCAACCTGCTGCGGAGCGCATATCAACGTAGAATCTAGCACAAACCTACTTCACCACCTCCATAGGAGGCAAAGTTTGTAAAACTGATTTGTGGGTGTGGTGAGGGGTGTATTTATAGGCATTTTGAGGTTTGGGAAACGTTGCCCCTCCTGGTAGGAATGTATATCCCATACGTCACTAGCTCATGGACTCTTGCTAATTACATGAAAGAAATTGGCTGGCTCCTTAGCTTAGATGCCTTCTTTTTCAAATAAAGATAGTAAGAGAACAAAGAAAAATTAATAGGAGTAAATTAGAAAGTTGCAGGCTCTGAAAAAAAAACATAATTTATGTAAGAACTTACCTGATAAATTCATTTCTTTCATATTAACAAGAGTCCATGAGCTAGTGACGTATGGGATATACATTCCTACCAGGAGGGGCAAAGTTTCCCAAACCTTAAAATGCCTATAAATACACCCCTCACCACACCCACAAATCAGTTTAACGAATAGCCAAGAAGTGGGGTGATAAGAAAAAAAGTGCGAAGCATATAAAATAAGGAATTGGAATAATTGTGCTTTATACAAAAAAATCATAACCACCACAAAAAAGGGTGGGCCTCATGGACTCTTGTTAATATGAAAGAAATGAATTTATCAGGTAAGTTCTTACATAAATTATGTTTTCTTTCATGTAATTAACAAGAGTCCATGAGCTAGTGACGTATGGGATAATGACTACCCAAGATGTGGATCTTTCCACACAAGAGTCACTAGAGAGGGAGGGATAAAATAAAGACAGCCAATTCCTGCTGAAAATAATCCACACCCAAAAGTTTAAAAAAAAACATAAGCAGAAGATTCAAACTGAAACCGCTGCCTGAAGAACTTTTCTACCAAAAACTGCTTCAGAAGAAGAAAATACATCAAAATGGTAGAATTTAGTAAAAGTATGCAAAGAGGACCAAGTTGCTGCTTTGCAGATCTGGTCAACCGAAGCTTCATTCCTAAACGCCCAGGAAGTAGATACTGACCTAGTAGAATGAGCTGTAATTCTCTGAGGCGGAATTTTACCCGACTCAACATAGGCAAGATGAATTAAAGATTTCAACCAAGATGCCAAAGAAATGGCAGAAGCTTTCTGGCCTTTCCTAGAACCGGAAAAGATAACAAATAGACTAGAAGTCTTACGGAAAGATTTCGTAGCTTCAACATAATATTTCAAAGCTCTAACAACATCCAAAGAATGCAATGATTTCTCCTTAGAATTCTTAGGATTAGGACATAATGAAGGAACCACAATTTCTCTACTAATGTTGTTGGAATTCACAACTTTAGGTAAAAATTCAAAAGAAGTTCGCAACACCGCCTTATCCTGATGAAAAATCAGAAAAGGAGACTCACACGAAAGAGCAGATAATTCAGAAACTCTTCTAGCAGAAGAGATGGCCAAAAGGAACAAAACTTTCCAAGAAAGTAATTTAATGTCCAATGAATGCATAGGTTCAAACGGAGGAGCTTGAAGAGCTCCCAGAACCAAATTCAAACTCCAAGGAGGAGAAATTGACTTAATGACAGGTTTTATACGAACCAAAGCTTGTACAAAACAATGAATATCAGGAAGAATAGCAATCTTTCTGTGAAAAAGAACAGAAAGAGCGGAGATTTGTCCTTTCAAAGAACTTGCGGACAAACCCTTATCTAAACCATCCTGAAGAAACTGTAAAATTCTCGGTATTCTAAAAGAATGCCAAGAAAAATGATGAGAAAGACACCAAGAAATATAAGTCTTCCAGACTCTATAATATATCTCTCGAGATACAGATTTACGAGCCTGTAACATAGTATTAATCACGGAGTCAGAGAAACCTCTATGACCAAGAATCAAGCGTTCAATCTCCATACCTTTAAATTTAAGGATTTCAGATCCGGATGGAAAAAAGGACCTTGTGACAGAAGGTCTGGTCTTAACGGAAGAGTCCATGGTTGGCAAGATGCCATCCGGACAAGATCCGCATACCAAAACCTGTGAGGCCATGCCGGAGCTATTAGCAGAACAAACGAGCATTCCCTCAGAATCTTGGAGATTACTCTTGGAAGAAGAACTAGAGGCGGAAAGATATAGGCAGGATGATACTTCCAAGGAAGTGATAATGCATCCACTGCCTCCGCCTGAGGATCCCGGGATCTGGACAGATACCTGGGAAGTTTCTTGTTTAGATGAGAGGCCATCAGATCTATCTCTGGGAGCCCCCACATTTGAACAATCTGAAGAAATACCTCTGGGTGAAGAGACCATTCGCCCGGATGCAACGTTTGGCGACTGAGATAATCCGCTTCCCAATTGTCTACACCTGGGATATGAACCGCAGAGATTAGACAGGAGCTGGATTCCGCCCAAACCAAAATTCGAGATACTTCTTTCATAGCCAGAGGACTGTGAGTCCCTCCTTGATGATTGATGTATGCCACAGTTGTGACATTGTCTGTCTGAAAACAAATGAACGATTCTCTCTTCAGAAGAGGCCAAAACTGAAGAGCTCTGAAAACTGCACGGAGTTCCAAGATATTGATCGGTAATCTCACCTCCTGAGATTCCCAAACTCCTTGTGCCGTCAGAGATCCCCACACAGCTCCCCAACCTGTGAGACTTGCATCTGTTGAAATTACAGTCCAGGTCGGAAGAACAAAAGAAGCCCCCTGAATTAAACGAAGGTGATCTGTCCACCACGTTAGAGAGTGCCGAACAATCGGTTTTAAAGATATTAATTGATTTATCTTCGTGTAATCCCTGCACCATTGATTCAGCATACAGAGCTGAAGAGGTCGCATGTGAAAACGAGCAAAGGGGATCGCGTCCGATGCAGCAGTCATAAGACCTAGAATTTCCATGCATAAGGCTACCGAAGGGAATGATTGAGACTGAAGGTTTCGACAGGCTGTAATCAATTTTAGACGTCTCTTGTCTGTTAAAGACAGAGTCATGGACACTGAATCTATCTGGAAACCCAGAAAGGTTACCCTTGTTTGAGGAATCAAAGAACTTTTTGGTAAATTGATCCTCCAACCATGATCTTGAAGAAACAACACAAGTTGATTCGTATGAGACTCTGCTAAATGTAAAGACTGAGCAAGTACCAAGATATCGTCCAAATAAGGAAATACCACAATACCCTGTTCTCTGATTACAGACAGAAGGGCACCGAGAATCTTTGTGAAAATTCTTGGAGCTGTAGCAAGGCCAAACGGTAGAGCCACAAATTGGTAATGCTTGTCTAGAAAAGAGAATCTCAGGAACTGATAATGATCTGGATGAATCGGAATATGCAGATATGCATCCTGTAAATCTATTGTGGACATATAATTCCCTTGCTGAACAAAAGGCAATATAGTCCTTACAGTTACCATCTTGAAAGTTGGTATCCTTACATAACAATTCAATAATTTTAGATCCAGAACTGGTCTGAAGGAATTCTCCTTCTTTGGTACAATGAAGAGATTTGAATAAAACCCCATCCCCTGTTCCGGAACTGGAACTGGCATAATTACTCCAGCCAACTCTAGATCTGAAACACAATTCAGAAATGCTTGAGCTTTCACTGGATTTACTGGGACATGGGAAAGAAAAAATCTCTTTGCAGGAGGTCTCATCTTGAAACCAATTCTGTACCCTTCTGAAACAATGTTCTGAATCCAAAGATTGTGAACAGAATTGATCCAAATTTCTTTGAAAAAACGTAACCTGCCCCCTACCAGCTGAACTGGAATGAGGGCCGTACCTTCATGTGAACTTAGAAGCAGGCTTTGCCTTTCTAGCAGGCTTGGATTTATTCCAGACTGGAGATGGTTTCCAAACTGAAACTGCTCCTGAGGACGAAGGATCAGGCTTTTGTTCTTTGTTGAAACGAAAGGAACGAAAACGATTGTTAGCCCTGTTTTTACCTTTAGACTTTTTATCCTGTGGTAAAAAAGTTCCTTTCCCACCAGTAACAGTTGAAATAATAGAATCCAACTGAGAACCAAATAATTTGTTTCCCTGGAAAGAAATGGAAAGTAGAGTTGATTTAGAAGCCATATCAGCATTCCAGGTCTTAAGCCATAAAGCTCTTCTGGCTAAGATAGCCAGAGACATAAATCTAACATCAACTCTAATAATATCAAAAATGGCATCACAGATGAAATTATTAGCATGCTGGAGAAGAATAATAATATCATGAGAATCACGATTTGTTACTTGTTGCGCTAGAGTTTCCAACCAAAAAGTTGAAGCTGCAGCAACATCAGCCAAAGATATAGCAGGTCTAAGAAGATTACCTGAACATAGATAAGCTTTTCTTAGAAAAGATTCAATTTTTCTATCTAAAGGATCCTTAAACGAGGTACCATCTGACGTAGGAATGGTAGTACGTTTAGCAAGGGTAGAAATAGCCCCATCAACTTTAGGGATTTTGTCCCAAAATTCTAACCTGTCAGGCGGAACAGGATATAATTGCTTAAAACGTTTAGAAGGAGTAAATGAATTACCCAATTATCCCATTCCTTAGCAATTACTGCAGAAATAGCATTAGGAACAGGAAAGACTTCTGGAATAACCGCAGGAGCTTTAAAAACCTTATCCAAACGTATAGAATTAGTATCAAGAGGACTAGAATCCTCTATTTCTAAAGCAATTAGTACTTCTTTAAGTAAAGAGCGAATAAATTCCATCTTAAATAAATATGAAGATTTATCAGCATCAATCTCTGAAATAGAATCCTCTGAACCAGAAGAGTCCAAAGAATCAGAATGATGGTGTTCATTTAAAAATTCATCTGTAGAGAGAGAAGATTTAAAAGACTTTTTACGTTTACTAGAAGGAGAAATAACAGACAAAGCCTTCTTTATGGATTCAGAAACAAAATCTCTTATGTTATCAGGAACATTCTGCACCTTAGATGTTGAGGGAACTGCAACAGGCAATGGTACATCACTAAAGGAAATATTATCTGCTTTAACAAGTTTGTCATGACAATTATTACAAACAACAGCTGGAGGAATAGCTACCAAAAGTTTACAGCAGATACACTTAGCTTTGGTAGATCCAGCAGGCAGTGGTTTTCCTGTAGTATCTTCTGGCTCAGATGCAACGTGAGACATCTTGCAATATGTAAGAGAAAAAACAACATATAAAGCAAAATAGATCAAATTCCTTATAAGACAGTTTCAGGAATGGGAAAAAAATGCCAAACATCAAGCTTCTAGCAACCAGAAGCAAATGAAAAAAGAGACTGAAATAATGTGGAGACAAAAGCGACGCCCATATTTTTTGGCGCCAAATAAGACGCCCACATTATTTGGCGCCTAAATGCTTTTGGCGCCAAAAATGACGCCACATCCGGAACGCCGACATTTTTGGCGCAAAATAACGTCAAAAATGACGCAACTTCCGGCGACACGTATGACGCCGGAAACGGAAAAGAATTTTTGCGCCAAAAAAGTCCGCGCCAAGAATGACGCAATAAAATGAAGCATTTTCAGCCCCCGCGAGCCTAACAGCCCACAGGGAAAAAAGTCAAATTTTTGAGGTAAGAAAAAATATGATAATTTAAAGCATAATCCCAAATATGAAACTGACTGTCTGGAAATAAGGAAAGTTGAACATTCTGAGTCAAGGCAAATAAATGTTTGAATACATATATTTAGAACTTTATAAATAAAGTGCCCAACCATAGCTTAGAGTGTCACAGAAAATAAGACTTACTTACCCCAGGACACTCATCTACATGTTTGTAGAAAGCCAAACCAGTACTGAAACGAGAATCAGTAGAGGAAATGGTAAATATAAGAGTATATCGTCGATCTGAAAAGGGAGGTAAGAGATGAATCTCTACGACCGATAACAGAGAACCTTATGAAATAGACCCCGTAGAAGGAGATCACTGCATTCAATAGGCAATACTCTCTTCACATCCCTCTGACATTCACTGCACGCTGAGAGGAAAACCGGGCTCCAACTTGCTGCGGAGCGCATATCAACGTAGAATCTAGCACAAACTTACTTCACCACCTCCCTTGGAGGCAAAGTTTGTAAAACTGATTTGTGGGTGTGGTGAGGGGTGTATTTATAGGCATTTTAAGGTTTGGGAAACTTTGCCCCTCCTGGTAGGAATGTATATCCCATACGTCACTAGCTCATGGACTCTTGTTAATTACATGAAAGAAAATTGGGTTTAGTGTCCCTTTAAATGCCAATAATAATAATAAAAAATAAAAATAAATTTAAAAAAAAGGAAGGACTAAATTGTCAAGGGTGCTATAATTTTAGAAAAGGGCATTGCCTTTCCATATTGTGAAAAACCCAAACAACTGCCAGAAATGTATTGTTTTTATTATTCATGAAAAAATGCAGAGGCATCAGCTTCATCTACATTTATGTATTTTATGTGTAATAAAAAAATAATCACTTATGCTACTCTAGATTTTGAGAACTGCTTTACTGAGCTCTAAAGGAACAAACGTAGACAGAATGCAATAGCAGAGTAGCAAAAACATGAATGGTATTATTCCAACAATTCTCTGTGCTTTGTATTTAAGAAAAAGAAGGAAAAAAAAGCAGGTGACATTTCTGTTTAAAATGATAATAAAATTGTGGCCATCTTATGTGATCCTAGAGCTAATTTCAATCTGCGCTTCACAGCACCATTGCACCCCAGAGCTATTTTCCTGCCTGCAGAGCAACCCTCATTTAACTTGCTTTCATGTGTAACCTTTGTTTTTGCTAAAATGTGTGGGGATTTTTGTTGGTACAATATTAAACCATTACAGAATTTTGTTACATTACTTATTTTCCATTAAACAAAAATCTTGCACAAGATATTTAAGAAACGTACAGAATATTATATATGAAACACCAGTGGTCAGAAACAAATATATATACCATGAAAAAATAAACATCAGTATGAATATGGCAAAGCCTCAGTTACTGCACTGCATACTACACGAAGAAAAGCACAGATTGGTATAGGACTTAGAGCCCAATGATCTAAAACGCCATATGGCAAGACTATATAAGACGCTTCACCAGTACTGAGAGGTCCCTTAAAGGGAAATTAAACACTAAATACATGCTAGATAGAATGAAGCATTCAGAGAAAAGATTTGTCTGAGACTAAAAGGTAGATGTACTTTTTAAAGTTTAATTACCGGTAACTGTTTAAACATTGACAAAATAAGTGTAAAGTTTTAGTGTCTATAAAACAACTGGAGCCGACATGTTGTAACTTAGGTTACTTTCTCTGCTGTGGCCAATTAGGGACAGTTATAAATGGGTCACTAGAGTGTGTAGCCAATGGCTGTGTGGAATATAACAGTGATAGATAGATTATATACACACACATACAATTTATCATTTTTATATTACCATCTCAAAGTCTTTAATGTACGTTTAAAAGGCACATAGACTGCAATATAATGCTAAATAAAGCACCCAAAGATTGTGTGATTTCTCTCCATGAAGGAGAGTTTTTGATTATCAGGGCATTAACGTGAACATACATCTTTACTCTCTAGCCAAAAGAATGTCAGACATAATACAAAATCATCTCTATGGGCCACAAAGTCCATGTATTTTAGGAAGATTTTATATGTGGGCGAGTCTACAGGGTATAGGGTAATTAAAACAATCCCTTTTTGTAAAATGGTGGGAGGTTTTTATTAATATTTATTGTAAGGGAATAGAGTCTTCTCCTCTCAGACACCTGTTACCAGCCTTATATAAAGAGTGCCATTCCATCATGCCACAGTAAGATATTTAGCACTTAAAGGAATAAGCAATAAGTAATGGCATTAGAATCATTTTTCAAAGGAAACAGATTATCAAAATTATTGTTTATTTATAATTTCGTTTCATATAAATTATGAAAAAAATGTTTAAAATATAGTTTAAAAATATTACAGTACTGATAACACTTTTACAAAAACAAACAAACACAGAATTCAGATTTCATCATAAGTGGGGAAAATACAAGACAGCAGATATGGCAATAGTACTAACCTTTGGAGCTTAAGGCAATCACATACTAAAAGTTTATATACTGTATGTATTGAAATTGGCAAAGCTACAAGGAACTTGAAAAGTTGCTGTGATTTATTTACAGAAAGTCTAAATGTTTTACATAATTTAAACATTACCAAGAAGTTTTTTTTTCTCCACTTTTAAAGGAACATTCCAGCCAAAACTGGAATTCACATGGATGCATGCATTAGAAAAATGCTTCTAAAAAAAATCTATAGCCTTTTCAAACATGTATTTAAATAGGACATTAAACACTAAATACATGCTAGATAGAATGATGCACTCAAAGAAAAGATTAGTCCATGACCAACATGTAGATGTATTTTTTAAAGTTTCATTAGTTGTTTAAAAAGTGACAAAATAAGTGTAAAGTTTTAGTGTCTATAAAACACTGGGAGCTGCCATGTTGTAACTTGTGTTACCTTCTCTGCTGTGGCCAATTAGGGTCAGTTATAAATAGGTCACTAGAGTGTGTAGCCAATGGTTGTGCTGGATTTAACAGTGTTCTACACTTCTATTTCTAATAGGAACTGAAAAGCTCACAATTTCAGAATGGAATTACAGGCAAAGAGGACAAAATAAATAATGAAAGTATATTGCAGAGTTGTTTTATTATATACAATTTATCATTTTATATTACCATCTCAAAGTGTTTAATGTCCCTTTAAGTCTGCACAGTGCACCAGCATTTTAAATACAGCACTTTCTCAGAGAGCCATAAGGCTGTGACACACTGCAAGCGAAGCGAAGTGAAACAGCTGCTTCGCACTGCGTCGCTCACTTCTGAAGTTCAACTATTTCATCTCTGAACACTCCGCTACGCGAGCTGACGCAGCAGAGTGCTCAGAGATGAAAAGGCAGGACACACTGAGCGCGCAGATCCGCATCTACACGCTACGCTTGCAGTGCGGCACAGCATTAACGTGCTTGTTTCATGTGGTAATGAATCAATTCGTCAATTGCTGATATGATACAAACCCCTACTGGTGCTCTGAACAGATGTAGTATTTTAAATGCTGGTGCACTGAGAATATACAGTTATCCTTCACATGCAGAGAAACATAACACAAAAACACTGATAACTTTTACTAGAAGCATTATTGCCAATACATGTATATTGCAAATACGTTTCTATTCAAAGATGTAATTCATTTATGTGCATTTAAATTTTGCCCAGAATATCTCCCACAGAGTTTAAGTACAATGAGACTACCACAGGTCTCACATTACTCAGGTAACAGACTCTCTGCAATTTGTAGATGTCGTCACACTACTTATAGCTTAAAGGGACAGTTCACCCAAAAACTTTCTCCCCTTTAAATTATTCCCAATGATCCTTTTTACCTGCTAGAGTGTATTAAATTGGTTGCAAGTAGCTCCTTTACTCATATTTCAGCATTTGAAATAGCTGATTTAGCTTGTGGTTTCCCAACCTATACTGAAAGTTTTGATACTGGCGTATACGCTATTGACAAGCCTAAGTAAACACAGCCAGCAGAAGAGATTACACCCTCAGTGGGGGGCATGATAGTTAAGTAATAAAATGATAATTTTCCATTGTTCTCTCTATGTATTGAGCTTTGGTGTTCCAGACAAATATAAGATAAGGAAGCAAGTCTGTGTACATAAAAGTGATAACATAATGAGATCTGATATTACCTGAAGCTCAACCCATTGTAATAGGCTGTGGTTTCAAAGCACAAAACCAGCTACTTCATATACACAAATAAACCCGAAAATGCAATTTCTCAAATATTTTATACTATGCAGCTAGTATAACAAGTCACTGAAAATACATTAATGGAAAAACTATTTTACAGTGTACTGTCCATTTAATAACCTAAAACCTGATCATGTACTACTTCCCCTCTCCACACCAGAATTCTCATTCATAGTCAAAAACTGTAATCCCTAGGTATGTGCATTCGTGCCTTAAACCCTCAATGACCAGCAGCGTACCCTGTATGTCTCTTATCTTTCTATGGGGGTGTGTTTTTTTAATAGCATGGTCTCGCCACATGTGGCAAGACTGCGCTATTTTAACAAGCCTGCAGGAGGGAGGGACTTTTAGCGCGGCACCCACGCTATTACAACTAGACAAACCCTTAAAGACCAGCGACGAACAGGCACCACATACAAATTTTGACACATGGTGCATCTTCGGAATAAAAAGGTCTCTACACAAATAATATTTCCTGAGGTTTGTGTTCAAACTATTAAAAGAAAAAACATGCACTTACTGCTGCCCCCATTCCATGTTAAAGGGACAGTCAACACTTCCGTGAACATTATTTCATATTGAAAATTAAAACCAGACGATCCGCTTGTACTATACCCCTTCTGCCTTGCTTCTGCACTAATCAGAGTCGCTAACTTCTCTAATACCGGGTAAATATGGCAGCTGAACTCCCCCCACCGTTTCGTAGCTGCCTTCTTCAAATGATCAGCAAATCAATTAAAGTATTATCATATAAATTTACTTTCACTTTAAAAGGGATACTAAACCCAATTTTTTTCTTTAATAATTCAGATAGAGCATGCAATTTTAAGCAACTTATAAATTTTACTCCTATCATTTTTTCTTTGTTCTCTTGGTACCTTCAGTTAAAAAGCAGGAATGTAAAGCTTAGGAGCAGGCCCATATTTGGTTCGGCACCTGGGTATCGCTTGTTGATTGGTGGCTAAAATGTAGCCACCAATAAGCAAGCGCTATCCAGGGTGCTGAACCTAAAATGGGCCAGCGGGTAAGCTTTACATTCCTGCTTTTCAAATAAAGATAGCAAGAGAACGAAGAAAAATTGATAATGAGTAAATTTGAAAGTTGCTTAAAATTGCATGCTCTATCTGAATTATGAAAGAAAATTGGGATAAGTGTCCCTTTAACACTGCAGCCATTACTAGAACTTTATGAAATCTTTCCAGGAGATGGATTTCACTAACTACAATGTTCTTTATAGGTTATGCATGATATTTGCATTTTAGCGTCAATTGTTAAAACTTGTTTATCAAAAAAAACAAAACCAATATTCTTAAATTCCTTTAAAAAAAAAAAAAACGTTTATGTTGTCACTTGCAAATCTCACATCTTAACCCCTTAACGACCAAGGACGTACAGGGTACGTCCTAGAAAAACTGTCAGTTAATGACCAAGGACGTACCCTGTACGTCCTCAGGGGTTTCAAGCAGTGGAAGTGATCGCTTCCAGTCGCTTTCAAAGGTATTGCAGTGATGCCTCGATATTGAGGCATCACTGCAATACCTTTTTTTACGGCTCTGTGGCCCTCTCTGCATCGGCCAGTGATAGTGCCGATTGTTGGTGGGTGGGAGTTATAGCAGGAAGGCGGGTGGGCGGCCCATTGCTGGATCACTTCCTGATCCGGTGCACGCAAGTACCTTAAAGGGGGGGTATTAAGAAAGGGATCTAGAAGGGGGCAGCTACACTACATAAAACTGGCTTTTTTTGCCAAAAAAAAATAAAGAAAAAGCACTTTTTTTTTTTAGCAAACTGGGTACTGGCAGACAGCTGGGTGTTTTTTGGTGGTTGTAGATGTGTAACAGATTTTGGGAGCCAAAGTTAGAAAAAGTGTTTTTTTTCCATATTTTATTTAAAAAAAAAAAAAATTATATATATATATATATATATATATATATATATATATATATATATATATATATATATATATATATATATATATATATATATATATATATATATATATATATATATAATAAATGATGAAATTAATGGTATCTTTAGAAAGTCCAAAAAGGTAAGAAAATTGAAAAGTGCTGTGGTCACTAAGTGGTTAAAGGGATTGGAAAGTCGAAATTAAACTTCTATTATAGCATGTAATTATAAGACACTTAAATTCACTTCTATTTTCAAATGTGCTTTGTTCTCTTGGTATCCCTTGCTGAAAAATAATATGCACATTTCCCAAACTAGTGGGAGCTGCTGCTAATTTGTGCCTGCACACATTTGTCTTTTGTGATTGGCTAACTAGTGTTCATCTTGCTGCCAGTAGTGCAATGCTGTTCCATCTGCAAAGGATAACAAGAGAGCGAAGCAAATTTAATAATGGAAGTAAATAGGAAAGTTGTATGTTCTATCCAAATCATTAAAAACAATTTAGGAGTTTCCTGTCCCTTTAATTCAAATAGTACTGAACAGATTTACTTAAAACTGTCAAAGTTTGTGGTCACTGTCAGGTTCAGGCTAAATGCAACAACTTTAAGCCAAAATTTAAAATGTTATTTACTATGCAGCCACAAGCAGGAAGATTATGCCTAGAGTCATGAGGTTTTATTGAAAAAGGTTTAGCACATACTGGATCAATAGATGGCAAAAGATCCTTTTTTTCTTGCAACTCCTCTTCTTCATCAGTACTGTATTCCTCCATGGTTTCACCACTAGCAAAATGGATAACTCTGCGAGGGATTTTCTTTTTCTTATGTACATCTCCCAACTCCACACACTCAAATTCGCGGTCAGCAGTTAACACCTATGGAGAGAAAAAGAAAAAAAAAAAAGAAAAGAAGAGAATGTTTGTGGTATTTCAAATTTTATATACACACAATTAAACAAGTCTCATCATCATATACCAGGAAGTGTACTTCATCAGCTCAGTTCCTCTATATATACACACACACGTATTTTTTTTTTTATTTAATAAAAAAAATTAAAAAAACACAAACACCACACAAAAATAAATGTAAAAAGCTAATGCAGGAGTATCATATTTTATATAAGAAGCAGAATCCCAATCTAGTATTTGTGTCTAAATCAGGGAGTGTCCAATCTAGTCTATAAAGCCCCCTCCCCCACACCTTTTGTAACAATAAAATAAATGTCAAATGAGAATAAACTACACAGATAGCAGGAATTAGACAGCAACAGAGAAGAGGTAATGCACAAGGGCCAGCAATGGCACTTACAAAGTAAAAAACTTTCTAGGATAAAGTATTTGATCCCATCAAACACTACTGAGCACAATTTTATATGTGGTTCCAATATGTTTATTGATAAAAAGGCCTTAAATGGACATTGCACTGTAAATTTCTCATCCCTTTGAAGTGTTCTAAAAAATAAATTTCACTGGCTGAGGTATCAAATTGTTTACAAGTAGCTTCTTTACGATTTCCTTTTTTTAAAACAGCTGTTTTGCGAGTTTAAATTTTCAGTATAGTGGGGTTTTCAATACTGTAGGAATATAAACAAAAAGGTAGCAGCAAAATCAACCTCCAACAGTGAGGGTTGGAAGAGAAAGATTAGACAATTTGAATGGGTGTTTCTGCAGCAACTTTGAATACAATAAATAATCTACTTGCCTGTGTACATTGTCCTTTTTAAAAAAGGTTTTCGAAAATGGTTGCCAAATTTTTTAAAAAAAAAGTGAAAAGCATGTTTGGCAGTATCAGTGTCTTACTTCTACACAGACTGGCACCAGAGAAGTGAAAAAGGTGCCAGGTTCATACACACAAAGTTCATATTTGCTATTAAAGGGAGATGAAACCCATTTTTTTCATGATTCAGATAGAACTTGCAACTTTCTAATTTACTGCTATCGTCAATTTTTCTTCGTTCTCTTGGTATCTTTATTTGAAAAGGAAGGGATGTAAGCTGAGGAGCCAGCCCATTTTGGGTACCGCTTGCTGATTGGTGGCTAAATGATGACAAAGAAAAATAGGAGTAAATTAGAAAGTTGCTGCTTTATCTGAATCATGAAAGAAAGAAAAAAAAGTGGGTATTATATCCCTTTAAGAAATTAATTAAAATCGATAAATATGTTTGAACTCATTTAGAACTGTCACTACTTACAATGTTTTGTGTCTTGCAAACAGGAACAAACAACTTGAAAACCCTGGTAAATGTCTTATCTCAATTTACAGTTAGATTTTAAAGGATAGAAACGAAATGCAAAAAAAAAAAAAAAATTGCTTTAAAACTCTGGAAAGAGCTGTAAGTGAATTGTGTTCATTTTGAGCAGACATGTAATGTACAAGCATATACAGAACAGATATACTTCCCCTCTAACACTAAAAAGTATCATCCAGCTGAACCACTAAACCGTGTGGCTAGGACTAGTATATAGGAAAGTGTTAAGTAGACATCAGAATCCTCTAATAAAAAATGTTAACAATCCGAACGATCATGTCCTTTTTTACTGGTAAAACAAATCATTATATTAAACAAACCACCATATAAAAAAAATCTTTAGGTAGACTGTTAAGGTTGTGAACCTGTTGTCGTTGAATATAATTATAAAAGCGTTAGGTTTGTGGCCCGCCACCTGCTTTCTAGCTTCTACTCACTTCACCAGTCGCCATATCTGTAACCAATTTACACCAGCAACCTGCCACTCCCGAGTGCTGCTTAGCTACAAGTGAAGTAACACGCCCGATGATTTTCTTCAGACTGTCTTCCTTGCGATCCAAGCCTCGTTTTCACAAACAAAATATAGAAACCACAAAATAAATAAATAAATAAATAAATCTGAAAACGAGGCTTGGGACGCAAACTAATTTAGTTGCTCGTATTCTTCAACGTGGAATTACGATGTGGCCTTGCGATAATGAAGCGTAGATAGTGCAACAATAATGTACTGAATCATGGTTCATATAAATATTGCCAATGCGTTACGTTTGTGTTTGAACTGTAATATTACGTAATTAGATAGCCATTGCGGTAAAATCTTAGTTTAGCGTTCTAAATTATTTTCTCAGCCTTATCTCATTATTTTCCTACAAAACTTGGTATGGGGGTTCAGATGAGGGCTACCAACAATGCTGCAATGTTTGTGTCTCCAGGAACAAAAAGGGGAGCCCTATTTTGGGGTGTAAAGTCCCTGTTTTCCCCCATAGACTTTCCACAGCCAGCCAGCTCTGCTCACCTACATGGATACATTGTATCAAACCGTCAGCCTACAGCTTTTTATACATTTGTAACTGTTTACTGTACACAGACACTTAAAGCAGCCCTCTCAGTAACAACTGTACAAACTGCTGAGCAAATAATGTTCACACAGCCTTAAAGGGCAGGATAGCACCTGGTCACACAGTCTTAAAGGGACAGACAAAAAAACACACAGCCTTGAAAGGATCAACTAGCACCACACGCACACAGTCTTAAAGGGACAGATCGCAGTAATGTTCATGCACGCAACTTTAAAGGGCAGCCCGACACCTGAGCACAGAGCCTTAAAGGGACAGATCACCATAATGTGCACGCAGCGCAATCTTAAAGGGCAGCTCGACACCTGCGCACAGAGCCTTAAAGGGACAGATCACCGTAATGTGCACGCAGCGCAGCCTTAAAGGGCAGCTCGACACCTGCGCACAGAGCCTTAAAGGGACAGATCACCGTAATGTGCCCGCAGTGCAACCTTAAAGGGCAGCTCAACACCTGCGCACACAGCCTTAAAGGGACAGATCACCATAATGTACACGCAGCGCAATTTTAAAGGGCAGCTAGACACCTGCGCACAGAGCCTTAAAGGGACAGATCACCGTAATGTGGACGCAGCGCAACCTTAAAGGTCAGCTCGACACCTGCGCACAGAGCCTTAAAGCGACAAATCACCGTAATGTGCACGCAGCGCAACCTTAAAGGGCAGCTTGACACCTGCGCACAGAGCCTTAAAGGGACAAATCACTGTAATGTGCACGCAGCGCAACCTTAAAGGGCAGCTCAACACCTGCGCACAGAGCCTTAAAGGGAAGGATCACTGCAATGTGGACGCAGCGCAACCTTAAAGGGCAGCTCGGCACCTGCTCACAGTCTTAAAGGGGCAGGCACACACAACCTTTTAGTGAGTTTACACGCACAATTTTAAAGGGAGTGATAGTATGCATCCCCATGTGATGCACGCAGCCTTAAAGGGACGCTCTGTCTTAACGGGACAGTGGCACGTGCACGCACACAAACACACAGAGCACTCTCAGCCTTTAAAAGGACAACTTGCACCACACGCATGCAGCCTAAAAGGGACAGGTCACGGTAATATTCACGCAACGCAACCTTAAAGGGCAGCTCGGCATCTGTGCACACAGTCTTTAAGGTACAGGCACACACAACCTTTAGCGGTTAAACGCAGACAGTTTTAAAGAGAGCAATAGTATGCATCCACACGCAAAGCACAGCGCCTTAAAGGGACACTCTGTCTTAAAGGGACAGGGACACGTGCACAGCCTTTAAAAGGACAACTTGCACCATAACCACACAGTGTTAACGGAACAGCTCACACCATGCACACCTAGCGCAGCCTTAACCCCTTAATGACAATTGACGTACCAGGTACATCCTGCAAAAACTAGCAGTTAGTGACAATGGACGTACCTGGTACGTCAGTTGTTTAAGAGAGTGCTGGAAGCGATCGCAGTCGCTTCCAGTAGCTCTCAGGGTATTGCAGTGATGCCTCGATATGGAGGCATCCTGCAATACCTTTTAACAAGCCTCCGATGCAGAGAGAGCCACTCTGTGGCCCTCTCTGCACCGGTAACAATGGTGCTGTGTTCCGGGGGGAGTCTTGTAAGGAGGCGGCAGCGTGCGGGCGCGCGCGCGTGTGCACGTGGGGGCGCGCGCGCATATTAGCCACTGACACCAATGGAAAAAAATAAAAAGTTCTAATTTTTTTTTTTAAAACATTAAAAAAAAAATATATATATATATAAAAGGATCTGGGGGGGGTTGGGGTATTGAGGGGGGGGGCTGCTACACTACAGAAAAGTTTATAAATACTGTTTTTGGGGGCAAATTGGGTACTGGCAGACAGCTGCCAGTACCCAAGATGGCGGCAATTAAGTAGCAGGGAGGGTTATAGAGCTGCTTGGTGGGGGATCAGGGAGGTTGGGGGCTAAGGCAGGGCTCCATTACAGCTGAATACATTTTTTAAAAAAATAAAATAAAAAAAATCCTTTTATTTAGTACTGGCAGACTTTCTGCCAGTACTTAAGATGGCGGGGACAATTGTGGGGTGGGGGAGGGAAGAGAGCTGTTTGGGAGGGATCAGGGGGTGGGATGTGTCAGGTGGGAGGCTGATCTCTACACTAAAGCTAAAATTAACCCTGCCAGCGCCCTACAAGCTACCTAATTAACTCCTTCACTGCTGGGCATAATTCACGTGTTGTGCGCAGCAGCATTTAGCGGCCTTCTAATTAACAAAAAGCAACGCCAAAGCCATATATGTCTGCTATTTCTGAACAAAGGGGATCCCAGAGAAGCTTTTACAACCATTTGTGCCATAATTGCACAAACTGTTTGTAAATAATTTCAGTGAGAAACCTAAAATTGTGAAAAATGTAAAGGTTTTTTTTATTTGCTCGCATTTGGCGGTGAAATGGTGGCATGAAATATACCAAAATTGTCCTAGATCAATACTTGGAGTTGTCTACTACACTAAACTAAAGCTAAAATTAACCCTACAAGCTCCCTACATGCTCCCTAATTAACCCCTTCACTGCTGGGCATAAAACACGTGTGGTGCGCAGCGGCATTTAGCGGCCTTCTAATTACAAAAAAGCAACCCCAAAGCCATATAAGTCTGCTATTTCTGAAAAAAGGCGATCCCAGAGAAGCATTTACAACCATTTGTGCCATAATTGCAGAAGCTGTTTGTAAATAATTTCAGTGGGAAACCTAAAGTTTGTGACAAAATGTGCGAAAAAGTGAACATTTTTTTTAATTTGATCGCATTTGGCGGTGAAACAGTGGCATGAAATATACCAAAATGGGCCTAGATCAATACTTTGGGATGTCTTCTAAAAAAAAATATATACATGTCAATGGATATTCAGGTATTCCTGACAGATATCAGTGTTCCAATGTAACTAGCGCTAATTTTGAAAAAAAGTGGTTTAGAAATAGCAAAGTGCTACTTGTACTTATTGCCCTATAACTTACAAAAAAAGCAAAGATCATGTAAACATTGGGTATTTCTAAACTCAGGACAAAATTTAGAAACTATTTAGCATGGGTGTTTTTTAGTGGTTGTAGATGTGTAACAGATTTTGGGGGTCAAAGTTAGAAAAAGTGTGTTTTTTCCATTTTTTCCTCATATTTTATAACATTTTTTATAGTAAATTATAAGATATAATGAAAATAATGGTATATTTAGAAAGTCCATTTAATGGCGAGAAAAACGGTATATAATATGTGTGGGTACAGTAAATGAGTAAGAGGAAAATTACAGCTGAACACAAACACCACAGAAATGTAAAAATAGCCATTGTCATTAAGGGTAAGAAAATTGAAAAATGTTCCGGTCATTAAGGGGTTAAAGGGCAGCTCACCGCCTGCTCACACAGTCTTAAAGGGGCAGGCACACACAACCTTTAGTGGGTAAAGTCACACCACACGCACACAGTCTTAAAGGGAGCGATAACAGTATACATCCACACGCAATGCACACAGCCTTAAAGGGGCACCCAGTATTAAAGTGACAGACACAAACGCAGACTTTAAAGGGGGAGCTCACACCACACAGTTTTAATGGTACAGGTGCCACAATGTTCACACACACAGCTTTAAAAGGACAGCTCATGGCATTCGCGCACAGCCTTAAATGCTTTAAATGAATGGTTTATGGTACACACAGACTTTGGGGCCAAATGATCAAGTTCCGAATGGAGCTTGATGCCCTCTGTTTCCGCGCAAGCCTTCAGGCTCACCAGAAATGGCAGTTATGAAGCAGCGGTATAAAGACCGCTGGTCCATAACTGATCTGCTGCCTCTGAGGCTGCGGTCTTCAATACGCCCGATCCTATACGATTAGGCTGATTGACACCCCCTGCTAGTGGCCGATTGGCCGTGAATCTGCAGGGGGTGCCATTGCACAAGCAGTTAACAAAAACTGCTTGTGCAATGATAAATGCTGACAGCGTATGCTGTCAGCATTTATCGATGTGCGGCAGACATGATACGCTACATTGTTTCATGTCCGTCCGCACTTTAGTAAATCGGCCCCTTAGAGATGGCTCAAGGCAATCATGAAAAGAGTTATAGAGATTTTATGGCATTCACACAAAGCCATGAGCTGTGCATTTAGTCTGTGAGTGTGTGTGTTGTTTTGTTGTTGAGCTAACAGATTGAACGGTTCCCCAATCAGCCCTCTAGTCATACAGCACCTTTGTTTTAGAGAGATGATTGGAAAATAATTCAAACTGTTAGTTCAATAAAAATATTACTTTTCAAGTCTGTGGCCAGGGCAGGGTATTTGAATTTCAGCGCTACATTAAAAAGTAAGTTATAGCGCATCTTCATAACAACTGAAGAGTTAAACTCCTTCTAAAATATCTATAACATTCCAGGTTTGTTTAGACAAAGGGGAAAAGTTTACTATCACTTTAAGGACTGTGTGCATTGTGTGAGGGTGTCCGTGCCTTTAAGACTGTGCAAGCGTAATGTGATCTGTGCTGTTAAGGCTGTGTGTGCTGTGTTTGTGCACCTGTACCATTAAAACTGTGTGTATGTGGTGTGTGCTCCCCCTTTAAAGTCTGCGTTTGTGTCTGTCACTTTAAAAGTGCTTAAAAGCCTGTGTGCCTGCCCGTTAAAGACTGAGCATTGTGTGAGAAGTTCCTTTAAGGCTGTGTGCGTTGCGTGTGGATGTATACTGTTATCACTCCCTTTAAGACTGTGTGCATGTGGTGTGACTTTACCCACTAAAGGTTGTGTGTGCGCCTGCCCTTTTAAGACTGTGTGAGCAGGCGGTGAGCTGCCCTTTAAGGCTGCATTAGGTCTGCATGGTGTGAGCTGTTCCGTTAACACTGTGTGGTTATGGTGCAAGTTGTCCTTTTAAAGGCTGTGCATGTGCCCCTGTCCCTTTAAGACAGAGTGTCCCTTTAAGGCGCTGTGCTTTGCGTGTGGATGCATACTATCGCTCTCTTTAAAACTGTCTGTGTTTAACCGCTAAAGGTTGTGTGTGCATGTACCTTAAAGACTTTGTGCGCAGGTGCCGAGCTGCCCTTTAAGGTTGCGCTGTGTGAATATTACGGTGATCTGTCCCTTTTAGGCTGTATGCGTGTGGTGCAAGTTGTCCTTTTAAAGGCTGAGAGTGCTCTGTGTGATTGTGTGCGTGCACGTGCCACTGTCCCGTTAAGACAGAGCGTCCCTTTAAGGCTGCGTGCATCACATTGGGGTGCATACTATCGCTCCCTTTAAAACTGTGTGTGTAAACTCACTAAAAGGTTGTGTTGCGCCTGCCCCTTTAAGACTGTGAGCAGGTGCCGAGCTGCCCTTTAAGGTTACGCTGCGTGCACATTGCGGTGATCTGTCCCTTTAAGACTCTGTGCGCAGGTGTCGAACTGCCCTTTAAGGTTGCGCTGTGTGCACATTACAGTGATCTGTCCCTTTAAGGCGGTGTGTGCAGGTGTCGAGCTGCCCTTTAAGGTTGCGCTGCGTCCACATTACAGTGATCTGTCCCTTTAAGGCTCTGTGCGCAGGTGTCGAGCTGCCCTTTAAGGTTGTGCTGCGTGTACATTACTGTGATCTGTCCCTTTAAGGTTTTGTGCTCAGGTGTCGAGCTGCCCTTTAAGGTTGCGCTGCATGCACATTATGGTGATCTGTTCCTTTAAGGCTCTGTGCGCAGGTGTTGAGCTGCCCTTTAGGATTGCGCTACGTGCACATTATGGTGATCTGTCCCTTTAAGGCTCTGTGCGCAGGTGTCGAGCTGCTCTTTAAGGTTGCGCTGCGTGTACATTACGGTGATCTGTCCCTTTAAGGCTCTGTGCGCAGGTGTCGGGCTGCCCTTTAAGGTTGCGCTGCATGAACATTACTGAAATCTGTCCCTTTAAGACTGTGTGCGTGTTGTGCTAGTTGACCCTTTCAAGGCTGTGTGTTTTTTTGTCTGTCCCTTTAAGACTTTGTGACCAGGTGCTATCCTGCCCTTTAAGGCTGTGTGAACATTATTTGCTCAGCAGTTTGTACAGTTGTTACTGAGAGGGCTGCTTTAAGTGTCTGTGTACAGTAAACAGTTACAAATGTATAAAAAGCTGTAGGCTGACGGTTTGATACAATGTATCTATATAGGTGAGCAGAGCTGGCTGGCTGTGGAAAGTCCATGGGGAAAACAGGGACTTTACACCCCAAAATAGGGCTCCCCTTTTTGTTCCTGGAGACACAAACACTGCAGCATTGTTGGTAGCCCTCATCTGAACCCCCACGCCAATTTTTGTAGGAAAATAATGAGATAAGGCTGAGAAAATAATTTAGAACGCTAAACTAAGATTTTACCGCCATTGCTTAATTAAAATGGTATCTTGCGTATGAATAACTAATTTACTACACATAAATGCTATCTATAAATTGAAAGTACGCAAGCTAAGTGTTCTAAATTATTTTCTCAGCCTTATTTCATTATTTCTTTCATGTAATTAGCAAGAGTCCATGAGCTAGTGACGTATGCGATATACATTCCTACCAGGAGGGGCAAAGTTTCCCAAACCTTAAAATGCCTATAAATACACCCCTCACCACACCCACAAATCAGTTTTACAAACTTTGCCTCCCGTGGAGGTGGAAAAGTATTTTTGTGCTAGATTCTACGTTGATATGCGCTCCGCAGCAGGTTGGAGCCCGGTTTTCCTCTCAGCGTGCAGTGAATGTCAGAGGGATGTGAAGAGAGTATTGCCTATTTGAATTCAATGATCTCCTTCTACGGGGTCTATTTCATAGGTTCTCTGTTATCGGTCGTAGAGATTCATCTCTTACCTCCCTTTTCAGATCGACGATATACTCTTATATATACCATTACCTCTACTGATTCTCGTTTCAGTACTGGTTTGGCTTTCTACTACATGTAGATGAGTGTCCTGGGGTAAGTAAATCTTATTTTCTGTGACACTCTAAGTTATGGTTGGGCACTTTTATATAAAGTTCTAAATATATGTGTTCAAACATTTATTTGCCTTGATTCAGGATGTTCAACGTTCCTTATTTCAGACAGTCAGTTTCATATTTGGGATAATGCATATGAATTAATCAATTTTTTCTTACCTTAAAATTTGACTTTTTCCTGTGGGCTGTTAGGCTCGCGGGGGCTGAAAATGCTTCATTTTATTGCGTCATTCTTGGCGCAGACTTTCTTGGCGCAAAAATTTTCTTGTCATTTCCGGCGTCATACGTGTCGCCCGAAGTTGCGTCATTTTTTTGACGTTTTTGCGCCAAAAAAATGTCGGCGTTACCGGATGTGGCGCCATATTTGGCGCCAAAAGCATTTAGGCGCCAAATAATGTGGGCGGCTTTTTTTGGCGCTAAAAAATTTGAGCGTCATTGTTGTCTCCACAATATTTAAGTCTCATTATTTATTGCTTCTGGTTGCTAGAAGCTTGTTCACTGGCATTTTTTTCCCATTCCTGAAACTGTCATTTAAGGAATTTGATCAATTTTGCTTTATATGCTGTTTTTTCTATTACATATTGCAAATTGACCCTGAATCAGAAGCCACTTCTGGAAAAACGCTTAACTGAGTTTCAGTTCTACCAAAGCTAAGTTCATTTATTTTAAATGTTATAAATGTTTATCTTTAGCTATGGTTTGTAATAAGTTATTATGATATACTTTTACATGCAGATTCCATTAGTATTTATGCTTTATATATTTCCATTCTTACATCTTATGTACAAGAAATATTTAGAAAATTTATAAGAAATTTTTTTCTGATTCTATTTTAAAGGCTTTGTCTGACTTCGTGCCTTCTAATAAAATTCTTAGGTCTTTTTCACTTCTTTTTTAATTATTGAAGTTTCAAATGACCAACAACATACTGATTTATCCTTCTCTGATGATGTTTTTTTCTCTTTCAGAAATTTTCTTCATCAAATATTGACACTAACAAATCTATTATTAAAGTACATTTGTTCTTTGTTGAAAAGGTGTTGATTATTTTGGATATTAAGGTAACTAGTTCTTTAACCCCTTAATGACTGAGGACGTGCAGGGTACGTCCTCAGAAAAAAGGCAGTTAATGCCTGAGAACGTACCCTGCACGTCCTCAGTCTGGAAAGCAGCTGGAAGCGATGCTGCTCGCTTCCAGCTGCTTTCCGGTTATTGCAGTGATGCCTCGATATCGAGGCATCCTGCAATAACATTTTTAAGCCATCCGGTGCAGAGAGAGCCACTCTGTGGCCCTCTCTGCACCGGAGATTGTTGGCTTACCGGCGTTGGTGGGTGGGAGGCTGGTGGGAGGCGGGTGGTGGCCATCGATGGCCTTGGCGACTTGCAGGAGGGGCGGGATCGTGGGCGTGGGCGGTCGGGGGCGCGCACTGGCGCGCGCGCGTGCACGGAAGGGCGGGGGCGGGCGCGTGCACGGGGAGGGAGCGGGTGGGAACCGCTACACTACAGAATAAAGTAAAAAAAAAAAGCATACAAAAGGGAATAAAAGTTTTTTTATTTATAAATCAATTAAGGTGTTGGGGTTTGTCTGTTAGGGGGGGTGAATCTACACTACAGAATTTATATTTTTGTTTTAAAAAAACACGTTTTTTTCTTGAAACTGGGTACTGGCAGACAGCTGCCAGTACCCAAGATGGCCCCCAATAATGCAGAGGGGGAGGGTAAGAGAGCTGTTTTGGGGGTGGATCAGGGAGGTTGGGGGCTAAGGGGGGATTCTACAAAGTAGCATATGTAAATATGCTAAAAAAAAAAAAAGAACAAATTAAAAAAACCTTTTATTTTAGTACTGGCAGAGTTTCTGCCAGTACTTAAGATGGCGGGGACAATTGTGGGGTGGGGGAGGGAAGGGAGCTGTTTGGGAGGGATCAGGGGGTCTGATGTGTCAGGTGGGAGGCTGATCTCTACACTAAAGCTAAAATTAACCCTGCAAGCTCCCTACAAACTACCTAATTAACCCCTTCACTGCTAGCCATAATATACGTGTGATGCGCAGCAGCATTTAGCGGCCTTCTAATTACCAAAAAGCAACGCCGAAGTCATATATGTCTGCTATTTCTGAACAAAGGGGATCCCAGAAAAGCATTTACAACCATTTGTGCCATAATTGCATAAGCTGTTTGTAAATAATTTCAGTGAGAAACCTAAAATTTTGAAAAATTTAACGTTTTTTTAAATTTGATCGCATATGGTGGTGAAATGGTGGCATGAAATATACCAAAATGGGCCTAGATCAATACTTGGGGTTGTCTACTACACTACACTAAAGCTAAAATTAACCATACAAGCTCCCTACATGCTCCCTAATTAACCCCTTCACTGCTGGGCATAAAACACGTGTGGTGCGCAGTGGCATTTAGCAGCCTTCTAATTACCAAAAAGCAACACCAAAGCCATATATGTCTGCTATTTATGAACAAAGGGGATCCCAGAGAAGAATTTACAACCATTTATGCCATAATTGCACAAGTTGTTTGTAAATAATTTCAGTGAGAAACCTAAAGTTTGTGAAAAAATTTGTGAAAAAGTGAACAATTTTTTTTATTTGATCGCATTTGGCGGTGAAATGGTGGCATGAAATATACCAAAATGGGCCTAGATCAATACTTTGGGATGTCTTCTAAAAAAAAATATATACATGTCAATGGATATTCAGGGATTCCTGAAAGATATCAGTGTCCCAATGTAACTAGCACTCATTTTGAAAAAAAGTGGTTTGGAAATAGCAAAGTGCTACTTGTATTTATGGACCTATAACTTGCAAAAAAAGCAAAGAACATGTAAACATTGGGTATTTCTAAACTCAGAACAAAATTTAGAAACTATTTAGCATGGGATTTTTTTGGTGGTTGTAGATGTGTAACAGATTTTGTGGGTCAAAGTTAGAAAAAGTGTGTTTTCTTCCATTTTTCCTCATATTTTATAAAAAAAATTAGAGTAAATTATAAGATATGATAAAAATAATGGTATCTTTAGAAAGCCCATTTAATGGCGAGAAAAACGGTATATAATATGTGTGGGTACAGTAAATGAGTAAGAGGAAAATTACAGCTAAACACAAACACCGCAAAAATGTAAAAATAGCCTTGGTCCCAAACGGACAGAAAATGGAAAAGTGCTGCAGTCATTAAGGGGTTAAGACTAGCTGACACTGCCTTTTTATTCTTCTGTGTTTTCAGAGGTTTTCTTTCCAATTCCCCATACTAGCAAATGGAATAGGCTGAGAATTTTCTTTTATTCCTTCTTTAAAGGTTTTAAACTATATTCTTTGCTAGCAGTTAAATTCAATTTGGAGGGTTCTCCAATTTATTGGGGCTATCTCTACTTCTACTAATTATGCTATTTTTTCCATAGCAAAATAGTATTTATTTTCCTTTAGATAGTTGTATCTTATTTATGGAAAATTATTTAGTTTCAGGTACTTTTCTTGGTCCTGTGATTTATTTGGATATTGCAATTGCTTAATTTTTCTGTTTACTTTAAGATCAAGTTTCAGATTATGATTTATTTTAGCATTGTTAAAGGGACAACATTTACTAGACTAGGTGCTGTTGCATTTGTCTTGTTGTTTTGCATTTATTGATTATGCAAGTCCACTGTATTCACTGGTCCTTTTAACTGGACTATCATGCTAATAATTTCATTTGTGTCTTCATTTTATTGAATATTTTCGCAAATGAGGGTTAATCTATGTCTTTAGCTATTTTAGCTAGAAGAATTTTGTGATTTTTAAAAAAAAATAAAAAAAAATCCATATTTCTTTTGTTCTAAGATAATCAATTATTTGTTTTATAATTGGATTCAATTCTTAACTGTTACTCTGGGCTTCAAGATTGAGTTCTAAGACTAAAACTTTAAGCTTATACTAGTTTGGTCGTTCTTATTAAGGAACGAATTCCTGAGTTCTTTCCCAAGTAACATGTTTATAATTGGAGTTCGAAATCAGCTCCCTAATATTGCGATGTACGTGCCGTATTCCAGCTTGGCTGGTAAGAGGCAGGTTAAGACTTCTTTGAAATTTATTTGGTTCTATTTTGTCCAAATTTCTTTGATTTTATTCCAGTAAGGCTAACACTTTCTTTAAGTGTGTTTCTGTCCTATATTTTGGGTACTGTTGAAGCATGGCTGGGCACCCATGGGGTTCAAGCGCTGCTCAGACCTGGAATCTTCTGGGGTATTTCTTCCAGTTCCTTTTTTAGGAACCGGGTTTTGGAGTTTTATTCAAACTATTTTGCCTTTTTATGGTCATTGATAGCATTATTTGTTTTCATTAGATACAATAAATGCATATTTTCATTTTTCTGTTTTCATTCAGATTATTTTCTGAGGATGCGGAATCTCATATGATTCACTTGCTCTTCAGGACATAGTTAGAGGATCTTTTTTTCAAAAGCTCTTGATTCCTCACACAAGGGTCACCTTTTTTTTTTAGGTTTCCAGATAGTTTGTGTCACTGTCTTTGTCTCTATTAGACAAGGGATAATTTTATTGGGTTCCGTCTGTCGGTACCTTTAGTCTCCTTCAGTTGCTATATATGCATAGAAGTTTTAGGTCTTATGGCCACAGCATTGGATTCAATTCCCTTTGCTCATTTTCAATAGAAAGAACCTTTCCAGTCTTTTATGAGTGTTGTTTCTTCAAGAACATGGTTGGAGGATCAATTTACCAAAAAGTTTGTTGATTCCTCAGACAAGGGTAACCTTTTTAGGTTTCCAGATAGATTCAGTGTCCATGACTCTGTCTCTGACGGACAAGAGACGTCTGAAATTGGTTTCAGCTTGTCGAAACCTTCAGTCTCAATCTTTCCCTTCGGTAGCCTTATGCATGGAAATTCTAGGTCTTCTGACTGCTGCATTGGACGTGATTCTCTTTGCTCGTTTTCACATGCGACCTCTTCAGCTCTGTATGCTGAACCAGTGGTGCAGGGATTATACAAAGATATCTCAATTAATATCTTTAAAACCGATTGTTCGACACTCTCTGACGTGGTGGTCAGACCACCATCGTTTAGTTCAGGAGGCTTCTTTTGTTCTTCCAACCTAGACTGTGATTTCAACAGATGCAAGCCTGACAGGTTGGGGAGCTGTATGGGGGTTTCTGAGAGCACAAGGGGTTTGGGAATCTCAGGAGGCGAGATTACCATTCAACATTTTGGAACTCCGTGCAATTTTCAGAGCTCTTCAGTCGTGGCCTCTTCTAAAGAGAGAGTTGTTCATTTGTTTCCAGACGGACAATGTCACAACCGTGGCATATGTCAATCATCAAGGAGGGACTCACAGTCCCCTGCCTATGAAAGAAGTCTCTCGAATACTTGTATGGGCGTAATCCAGCTCCTGTCTAATTTCTGCGGTTCATATCCCAGGTATAGACAATTGGGAAGCAGATTATCTCAGTCGCCAAACGCTACATCCGGGCGAATGGTCTCTTCACCCAGAGGTATTTCTTCAGATTGTTCAAATATGGGGACTTCCAGAAATAGATCTGATGGCTTCTCATCTAAACAAGAAGCTTCCCAGGTATCTGTCCAGATCCAGGGATCCTCAGGCGGAAGCAGTGGATGCATTGTCACTTCCTTGGAAGTATCATCCTGCTTATATCTTTCCGCCTCTAATTTTTCTTCCAAGAGTGATTTCCAAGATTCTAAAGGAGCGTTCGTTTGTTCTGCTGGTGGCTCCAGCATGGCCTCACAGGTTTTGGTATGCGGATCTTGTCCGGATGGCTACTTGCCAACAGTGGACTCTTCCGTTAAGACCAGACCTTCTATCGTAAGGTCCTTTTTTTCCATCAGGATCTCAAATCCTTAAATTTGAAGGTATGGAGATTGAACACTTGATTCTCAGTCATAGAGGTTTCTCTGACTCCGTAATTAATACTATGTTACAGTCTCGTAAATCTGTATCTAGGATGATATATTTTCGAGTCTGGAAGACTTCCATTTCTAGGTGTTTTTCTCATCATTTTTCTTGGCATTCTTTTAGAATTCCTATAATTTTACAGTTTCTTCAGGATGGTAAAGGTTTGTCTGCAAGTTCCTTGAAAGGACAAATCTCTGCTCTTTCTGTTCTTTTTCACAGAAAGATTGCTAGTACTCCTGATATTTATTGTTTTGTACAAGCTTTGGTTCGTATAAAACCTGTTATTAAGTCAATTTCTCCTCCTTGGAGTTTGAATTTGGTTCTAGGGGCTCTTCAAGCTCCTCCGTTTGAACCTATGCATTCGCTGGATATTAAATTACTTTCTTGGAAAGTTTTGTTTCTTTTGGCCATCTCTTCTGCTAGAAGAGTTTCTGAATTATCTGCTCTTTCTTGTGAGTCTCCTTTTCTGATTTTTCATCAGGATAAGGCGGTTTTGCGAACTTCATTTAAATTTTTACCTAAGGTTGTGAATTCTAACAACATTAGTAGAGAATTTGTAGTTCCTTCATTATGTGCTTAACCCTAAGATCTCTAAGGAAAGATCGTTGCATTCTTTGGATGTAGTTAGAGCTTTGAAATATTATGTTGTAGCTACTAAGATTTCCGGAAGACTTCTAGTCTATTTGTTATCTTTTCTGGTTCAAGGAAAGGTCAGAAGGCTTCTGCCATTTCTTTGGCATCATGGTTAAAGTCTTTGATTCATCATGTTTATGTTGAGTCAGGTAGAACTTCGCCTCAAAGGATTACAGCTCATTCAACTAGGTCAGTCTCTACTTCCTGGGCATTTAGGAATGAAGCTTCGGTTGATCAGATTTGCAAAGCAGCAACTTGGTCTTCTTTGCATACTTTTACTAAATTCTACCATTTTGATGTGTTTTCTTCCTCAGAAGCAGTCTTTGGTAGAAAAGTACTTCAGGCAGCTGTTTCAGTTTGATTCTTCTGCTTATATTTTTAGTTTTTTTCATTATAAGATTTAAACTTTGTTTTGGGTGTGGATTATTTTTCAGCGGAATTGGCTGTCTTTATTTTATCCCTCCCTCTCTAGTGACTCTTGCGTGGAAGATCCACATCTTGGGTATTCATTATCCCATACGTCACTAGCTCATTGCTAATTACATGAAAGAAAACATAATTTATGTAAGATCTTACCTGATAAATTCATTTCTTTCATATTAGCAAGAGTCCATGAGGCCCACCCTTTTTTTGTGGTGGTTATGATTTTTTTGTATAAAGCACAATTATTCCAATTCCTTATTTTTTATGCTTTCGCACTTTTTTCTTATCACCCCACTTCTTGGCTATTCGTTAAACTGATTTGTGGGTGTGGTGAGGGGTGTATTTATAGGCATTTTAAGATTTGGGAAACTTTGCCACTCCTGGTAGGAATGTATATCCCATACGTCACTAGCTCATGGACTCTTGCTAATATGAAAGAAATGAATTTATCAGGTAAGTTCTTACATAAATTATGTTTTTCCTACAAAACTTGGTATGGGGGTTCAGATGAGGGCTACCAACAATGCTGCAATGTTTGTGTCTCCAGGAACAAAAAGGGGAGCCATATTTTTGGGTGTAAAGTCCCTGTTTTCCCCATAGACTTTCCACAGCCAGCTCTGCTCACCTACCTGGATACATTGTATCAAACCGTCAGCCTACAGCTTTTTATACATTTGTAACTGTTTACTGTACACAGACACTTAAAGCAGCCCTCTCAGTAACAACTGTACAAACTGCTGAGGAAATAATGTTCACACAGCCTTAAAGGGCAGGATAGCACCTGGTCACACAGTCTTAAAGGGACAGACAAAAAAAAACACACAGCCTTGAAAGGGTCAACTAGCACCACACGCACACAGTCTTAAAGGGACAGATCGCATTAATGTTCATGCAGCGCAACCTTAAAGGGCAGCTCGCCACCTGCGCACAGAGCCTTAAAGGGACAGATCACTGTAATGTGGACATAGCGCAATCTTAAAGGGCAGCTCGACACCTGCGCACACAGCCTTAAAGGGACAGATCACCGTAATGTGGACGCAGCGCAACCTTAAAGGGCAGCTCAACACCTGTGCACACAGCCTTAAAGGGACAGATCACCGTAATGTGCACAGAGCCTTAAAGGGACAGATCACCGTAATGTGGACACAGCGCAACCTTAAAGGGTAGCTCGACACCTGCGCACACAGCCTTAATGGACAGATCACTGTAATGTGCACGCAGCGCAACCTTAAAGGGCAGCTCAACACATACGCACAGATCCTTAAAGGCACAGATCACCGTAATGTGCATGCAGTGCAACCTTAAAGGGCAGCTCAAAACCTGCACACAGAGCCTTAAAGGGACAGATCACCATAATGTACACGCAGCGCAACCTGAAAGGGCAGCTCGGCACCTGCTCACAGTCTTAAAGAGGCAGGCACACACAACCTTTTAGTGAGTTTACACGCACAGTTTTAAAGGGGGAGCTCACACCACACACACACAGTTTTAATGGTACAGGTGCCACAATGTTCACAAACAGCTTTAAAAGGACAGCTCATGGCATTCACGCACAGCCTTAAATGCTATAAATGAATGGTTTATGGTACACACAGACTTAGGGGCCAAATTATCAAGTTCCGAATGGAGCTTGATGCCCCCTGTTTCCGCGCAAGCCTTCAGACTCGACAGAAATGGCAGTTATGAAGCAGTGGTCTAAAGACCGCTGCTCCATAACTGATCTGCTGCCTCTGAGGCTGCGGTCTTCAATACGCCAGATCCTATATGATCGGGCTGATTGACACCCCCTACTAGAATCTGCAGGGGGCGGCATTGCACAAGCAGTTCACAAAAACTGCTTGTGCAATGATAAATGCCGACAGTGCATGCTGTCAGCATTTATCGATGTGTAGCGGGCATGATACGCTACATTGTTTCATGTCCGTCCGCACTTTAGTAAATCGGCCCCTTAGAGATGGCTCAAGGCAATCATAAAAAGAGTTATAGAGATTTTATGGCATTCACACAAAGCCATGAGCTGTGCATTTAGTCTGTGAGTGTGTGTGTTGTTTTGTTGTTGAGCTAACAGTTTGAACGGTTCCCTAATCAGCCCTCTAGTCATACAGCACCTTTGTTTTAGAGAGATGATTGGAAAATAATTCAAACTGTTAGTTCAATAAAAATATTACTTTTCAAGTTGGTAGCCAAAGGGCAGGGTATTTAAATATCAGCGCTACATTAAACTCCTTCTAAAATATTTATAACATTGCAGATTTGTTTAGACAAAGGGAAAAGTTTACTACTTAAGGACTGTGTGTATTGTGTGAGGGTGTCCGTGCCTTTAAGACTGTGCAAGCGTAATGGGATCTGTGCTGTTAAGGCTGTGTGTGCTGTGTTTGTGCACCTGTACCATTAAAACTGTGTGTGTGTGTGTGTGTGGTGTGAGCTCCCCCTTAAAATTCTGTGATTGTTTCTGTCACTTTAATACTGGGTGCCCATTTAAGGCTGTGTGCATTTGGGTGTGCTTAAAAGCCTGTGTGCCTGCCCCTTAAAGACTGTGCATGGTGTGAGATGTTCCTTTAAGGCTGTGTGCATTGCGTGCGGATGTATACTGTTATTGCTCCCTTTAACACTGTGCGTGTGGTGTGACTTTACCCACTAAAGGTTGTGTGTGCCTGCCCCTTTAAGATTGTGTGAGCAGGCGGTGAGCTGCCCTTTAAGGCTGCGCTAGGTGTGCATGGTGTGAGCTGTTCCTTTAACACTGTGTGGTTATGGTGCAAGTTGTCCTTTTTAAGGCTGTGTATGTACCCCTGCCCCTTTAAGACAGAGCGTCCCTTTAAGGTGGTGTGCTTTGCGTTTGGATGCATACTCTCGCTCCCTTTAAAACTGTGTGCGTTTAACCACTAAAGGTTGTGTGTGCCTGTACCTTAAAGACTGTGTACGCAGGTGCCGAGCTGCCCTTTAAGGTTGCACTGCGTGAACATTACGGTAATCTGTCCCCTTTAGGCTGTATGCGTGTAGTGCAAATCGTCCTTTTAAAGGCTGAGAGTGCTCTGTGTGTTTCTGTGCGTGCATGTGCCTCTGTCCCGTTAAGACAGAGCGTCCTTTTAAGGCTGCATGCATCACATGGGGATGTATACTATCGCTCCCTTTAAAACTGTGCGTGTAAACTCACTAAAAGGTTGTTGTGCCTGCCCCTTTAAGACTGTGAGTAGGTGCCGGGCTGCCCTTTAAGGTTGCGATGCATGTACATTATGGTGATCTGTCCCTTTAAGGCTGTGTGCGCAGGTGTCTAGCTGCCCTTTAAGGTTGCGCTGCACCCACATTATGGTGATCTGTCCCTTTAAGGCTGTGTGCGCAGGTGTCGAGCTGTCCTTTAATGTTGCGCTGCGCCCACATTACGGTGATCTGTCCCTTTAAGGCTCAGTGCGCAGGTGTCGAGCTGCCCTTTAAGGTTGCGCTGCGTCCACATTACGGTGATCTGTCCCTTTAGGGCTCTGTGCGCAGGTGTCGAGCTGCCCTTTAAGGTTGCGCTGCGTCCACATTACAGTGATCTGTCCCTTTAAGGCTGTGTGCGCAGGTGTCGAGCTGTCCTTTAATGTTGCGCTGCATGAACATTACTGCGATCTGTCCTTTTAAGACTGTGTGCGTGTGGTGCTAGTTGACCCTTTCAAGGCTGTGTGATTTTTTGTCTGTCCCTTTAAGACTGTGTGACTGGTGCTATCCTGCCCTTTAAGGCTGTGTGAACATTATTTGCTCAGCAGTTTGTACAGTTGTTACCGAGAGGGCTGTTTAAAGTGAATGTCAATTTTGATGCTAAAGTGCCCAGTTTTTAAAAATTCGATTAAAAACAGGGACACTTTAATTCATCAAAATTTACATTTCACTCCTGTTGAGAAAAAAAAATACCTTTTAATCTTCACAGCAGCTCCAGCTTCCTCCTGTCGTTGCAAGCCATGTCTGATGTCAGAAATGATGGATAGGTCATCCTCCAATTACAGCTTCCCCCCGGGGGAATCAGTGTCTGATTCAACGCTGTGATTGGAGGAAGCCGGATTCCTCATTTTAGACCCAGGAAGAGGCTTTGCGACGGGCGGAGGAAGCTGGAGCTGCTGTCAAGTTTAAAAGGTAAGTTATTTTTTTCAACAGGAGTAAAATGTAAATTTTGATGAATTAAAGTGCCCCTGTTTTTAATCGAATTTTAAAAAAAAGGGCACTTTAGCATCAAAATTGACATTCGCTTTAAGTGTGGGTGTACAGTAAACAGTTACAAATGTATAAGAACCTGTAGGCTGAGGGTTTTATACAATGTATCCATGTAGGTGAGCAGAGCTGGCTGGCTATGGAAAGTCTATGGAGAAACCAGGGACTTTACACCCCAAAATATAGCTCACCTTTTTGTTCCTGGAGACACAAACACTGCAGCATTGTTGGTAACCCTCATCTGAACCCCCACGACAATTTTTGTAGGAAAATAATGAGATATGGCTGAGAAAATAATTTAGAACGTTAAACTAAGATTTTACCAATAATAAAAAAAAACGCTTGCACGTTTTTAGTGAAACACCACTAGGTCTTTAGGTCTGATTCTAAATACTTTGCCAGGCTAGGCATGGTTTTCCACACTGACACTCGCAGGTAGGGTTGCCACCTCAGCCATGTTTTCTTGGACACCTATGAGTAATACATGCTGCAGGGAATAACATGAATGGTGCTTTCCAGTATCTCAGCCTCTGCAGACTGCCCCCTTATCTCAGTGCTTTTGACAGACATGCAGTTTTGCCAATCAGTGCAGACTCCTAAATAACTCCACATGAGTGAGCACAATGTTATCTATATGACACATATGAACTAGTACTGTAAGTTTAGCTTTTAAAAAAATACCACCAAGGGAACAAAGCAAATTTGATGCTAAAAGTAAATTGGAAAGTTGTTTAAAATTGCATGCCCTATCTGAATCATGAAAGTTTAATTTTGACTAGACTGTCCCTTTAAATTAGGAAATATCACTAGGAGCTCCCTGATGCGCACCTGTGCCTCCTGTGCAGTCATGCCAACATATTGCTAATTGCACTTTACAGAAGCATATAAACAACATGATCAGGTCTATAACTGGTCAACTATCCAGGTCATACACTTTTAACCCCTTAACGACCAAGGACACGCGCATGTGCACGGGGGGGGCAGGGGCGGGCGCGTGCATGGGGAGGGAGCGGGTGGGAACCGCTACACTACAGAAAAAAAAGTGTAGAAAAATGAAAAAAAAAAAGTGTAGAAAAAAAAACAAATAATATAAAAAAAAAAACATCAGTTAGGTGGTGGGGGTTGGTCTGTGGGGGGGGGGGGGAAGCTACACTACAGAAAAACTGGCAAAAAAATAAAAAAAAAATATTTTTTTTGTAAACTGGGTACTGCCAGTACCCAAGATGGCCCCCATAAGG
This sequence comes from Bombina bombina, assembly GCF_027579735.1. Lineage (NCBI taxonomy): Eukaryota > Metazoa > Chordata > Amphibia > Anura > Bombinatoridae > Bombina > Bombina bombina. The sequence continues at coordinate 182,199,241 of NC_069499.1, read as the reverse complement.
CAGAGGGGCAGGGTTAGAGAGCGGTTTTGGGGGGGATCAGGGAGGTTGGGGGCTAATCCTACACAGTAGCATATGTAAATCCTATACTATAAAAGGCCAAGTATGTTTGTCCGAAGCTGTCATGCGCAGTAGAGACAGCACGCGGACAAACACACTGGCCTAAGTCCCTACCTGTTC